>NW_025212000.1:0-25000 GCF_004010195.1 Chiloscyllium plagiosum
AGTTAGGCAAACAAAGGGATGGGTAATGGTATACCAAGGAATGAAAAAACCTGATAATGGGGACCATAAGTGGGTGAGACTATCTGACTGATTGTTTTCAGAGTTTGTATTTTCATTTTGATGGTCAGTACTTGAACAGATTTCTTGTGCTAAAATTAACAGTGAGACTACACTAGTGATTGCAGCGGATATCAACCACTACTTAGATATATCCTACATGTTTATTGTTCTTTGTTTACTTCCGGCTGGAGGTTCAAAGGGGACTCTTGAAACAGATCAGGCAACTTTCTAGGGCACCTGTAAATAAAATGAGGGATATTCTGGCCAAAGGACAAAACAGGTGGTCACAAGGGACTATGTTAGTAAGAAATATCTGTTTTCAAATATGAACCCAGTGTTTGGGCCAGAACACAATCTGAAAATGCCCTGCAGCCCTAATCAGAAACTGTCGAATAATGGCCAAAAAAAGCCTTCATCATCAATGATGCCTATTAATGTCAGGCCATATGGACCTTAGATTGTAGTATGCAACGTGCCAGAACACTTTTTCCTACTTACCTCTGTAAATCTATATAGTTTAATATAGGTTCTTAGTTGAAAAGATAGCTGCAGCATCACCTTCAAACACTAGTACAATATGATAGTGTCAAGATTTTGGAATTGGTTACCTAAATTAGACAATTGGCCATTTGTAAATAATTTTCAGACAGTTTATTAATTTAATTAGGAAGCAAGAATTAGGGTGTAAGTTAATTATACAAAAGAAGTACATGACATGTGAGAATTGTAGATGGCTCACTGACACAGAGAAAGAACAAATAGTTGACATAGAATGTGTTAATCTCAGTAAAGTTGTGAAGGCAGCTTCCTGCTCCTGAGCCAATGTGTTAGGGAACTCTTCCCTGAGTCTTTCTCACCGTCTTCGGGTGCATCTTCTATTTGAAGAAGACTGCATCCTGGTGAACACTGGCACCTGATGAAGACCTCCTCTGATCCTAGGCACTTGTCAGTTGCCCTATTTCTAGGAGTTATTTGGGTGGAACTGAGAAATAAGAAAAGGATGTTCACCTTATTGAGTTTGTACTATAGGCTGCCCAATAGTCAGCGGGAAATTGAGAAACAAGTTTGTAGGGAGATCTCAGATATCTGTAAGAATGGCATGGTTGTAATAGTGGGGATTTTAATTTTCCAGAAAAAGACTGTGACTGTCATAGGGCTTGGATGGAGAGGAATTTGTTAAGTGCATCCAAGAACATTTTCTTATTCAGTATGTGGGTGTACCTTCTCGAGAAGGAGCAAAACATGACCTTTTCTTGGGAAATAAGGCAGTGCAAGGGGCTGAAGTGTCGAGGGGAGCACTTTGGGGCCAATGATCATAATTCTATTAGTTTTAAAATAACTATAAAAAAGGATAGACCTGACCTAAAAGTTAAAGTTCTAAATTGGAATAAGGCCAATTTTGATGGTATTAGGCAAGAACTTTCAAAGGTTGATTCGGAGAGGCTATTCACAGGAAAGGGATGGTTGGAAAGTGGGCAGCCTTCAAAAATGAGGTAGTGAGATCTAGAGGCAGTATAGTCCTGTTACTGTGAAGTGTAAGGCTGGTAGGGAATGCTGGATGACTAGAGAAACTTTGGGCTCTACTCAAGGAAAACAAGTATGGTAGGTATCGACAGCTGGGATCGAGTGAATTCCTCAAGGACTTTAAGGGCAGTAGGAGTATATTCAAGAGGGAAATCAGAATGGCAAAAAGGGGATATGAGATAGCTTTGGAAAATATGGTTAAGGAGAATCCAAAGCTATTCTACAAATACATTAAGGGTAAAAGAGTAACTAGGGAGAGAACATAGCCTCTTAAAGATCAACAAGGCCACCTATGTGTGGAACTGCAGGAGTTGGGTGAGATACTAACTGAGTATTTTGCATCAGTATTTACTGTAGAGAAGGAAATGGAAGTTAGAGAACTTGGAAAAATAAATAATGATACCTTAAAAAGTGTCTATATTACAGATGAGGAGGTGTTGGACATCTTAGGATGCTTAAAGGTGGATAAATCCTTGGGATCTGATCAGGTGTATCCTTGAACTTTGTGGGAAACTAAGGAAGCGATTGCTGGGCCCCAGGTTGAGATATTTGTAACATTGATAGCCACGGGTGCGATGCTGGAAGATTGGAGGTTGGCTAATGTGGTGCCATTATTTACAAAAGGTGGTAAGGAAAAGCCAGGGAACCATAGACTGGTGAGGCTGATGTCAATGGTGGGTAAGTTGTTTGAGTGGATTCTAAGTGACAGGATTTACATGTATTTGGAAAGGCGAGGACTATTTAGAGATAGTCATCATAGCTGTGTACTTGGGAAATCATATCCCACTAACTTGATTGAGTTTTTGAAGAAGTGACAAAGAAGGTTGCTAAAGGTAGAGTGTTGTCTATAGGGACTTCAGCAAGGAGATCAACAAGGTTCCACATCGTAGACTGATTAACAAGGTTAGATTACATGGAATCGAGGGACAATATGGATACAAAACTAGCTTGAAGATAGAAGACAGAGAGTGGTGATGGAGGGTTGTTTCTCAGTCTGAAGGTCTGTGACCAGTGGTGTGTCATAAGGATTGGTGCTGGGTCCGTTGCTTTTTGTCATTTATATAAATGATTTAGATGTGAATACAGGATGAATGATTATTAAATTTGCAGATGACACCAAAATTGATGGTGTACTGGACAGTGAAGAAGGTTATCTCAGAGTACAATGGGACCTCGATTAGGTGGGCCGGGGAGTGGCAGAGAGAGTTCAACTTAGAAAGTGTGAGATGCTTCATTATGGTAAGGCAAATTAGGGCAGGACTTACATGTTTAATAGTAGGCCCTGGGGAGTGTTGCCACGCAAGAGACCTTGGGGTACAGGTTCTTAATTCCTTGAAGGTGGAGTTGCAAGCCAGCAGGGCAGTGAAGAAGGAGTTTGATACGCTTGCCTTTATTATTCAATGCATTGAGTATAAGAGTTGGGATGTCATGTTGCAGATATTTAGGACATTGGTTAATTCACTTTTGAAATACTGTATTCAATTTTGGTCTCCCCTGTTAACGTTGAGAGGGTGCAGAAGAGATTTATGAGGATGTTGCAGGATTAGATGGTTTGAGCTATAGGGAGAAGCTGAATATGCTGAGGCTATTTACCATAAGCATCAGAGGCTAAGTGGTGGCCTTATAGAGGTTTAAGTAATCATGAAGGGCATGGATTGGGTGAATAGCCAAGGTCTTTTATTCAAGGCAAGAGAGTGGAAAACTAGAGGGCATAGGTTTAAGATGAGAGGGAAAAGATTTAAAAGGGACCCAAGAGACATTTTTTTCAAGCAGTTGGTGGTGCTTGTATGAAATAAGCTGCCACAGGAAGTGGTAGAGGCTGGTACAATTACAATAGTTAAAATGCTTCTGGAAGGCTACATAAATAGAAAGGGTTTGGAGGGATATGGGATAAGTGCTGGCAAATGGAACTAGATTAATTTTGGATATCTGGTTGATATGGATGAGTTGGTTTGAAGGGTCTGTTTCAGTGCTGTACAACTCTACAATTTTCTGACTCAAAGTGAATGCTTAGAAACTTCCTAGTATAGGCGGGAAAGACTAATCAAAAGGTCAACTGAAACATTACTACTTAATGAACAGTCATAAGCACAGCCAGTTAACTTCTTTCATTGTTCACTTGATGCACCAAGGTTAAAATAGAGATAGGGAACGAAAGAACTCATGGAAAGCCCATTGTCAGAACACCAGGTGGACATGGTCCATGATCTCCCTCACCCAAATGAAAAAGTGACAAGAGATCACAATGGTCTGTTACTGTGCATGGATAAAAGGATGTCGAGGACTAAAACTAATCTCCAGGGGGTAGATCTCAGACCCATAGAACATCAAAGCCATAAGAGACAAATTCTATTTTTTGACAATACAGTTAATGGGAAGGTCACTAGTTTTATTTGGAACGCTGACACGACAGTATTTTTGGTTTTTGCTGCGTATCTTAAACGTGAGTTTCTTCAGCCATCTAACATGCATCTTCAGTATCTTGGATCTATCCCAAAACATGTGCAAGTGGAGATGACTGCTCTTCTTACTTTCAATGGGAGATAAATCACTGACATTTGGTATATTATTACTGATCATCTTTTTTTTATTGTATGAAGGAACATTATCCACCTCTGAAACTCTTTTCACCAGTGATGGAAGAGGACACTGGAGTTTTGTCATCATGCTGTGGCAAAGCCTTCACAGGTGCTTGAGCAGTGGACATTTCTGGTGATGCGGTAGTGTCCCTCGCCCTGAACCAAGAATTCCAGGTTCAAGCCCTACCTACTTCAGAGGTGTGTTGTAACATTTCTGAAAAGGTTGTTTAAAGGTATCTATTCAAGGGACTCTAGTAAAGTGGTACTGTCCTTACGTTTGGACCAGAAGGCCTGGATTCCAGATCCAGAGAATTGTCATATGCCTGAAGAGGTTTATTGTAAATATCTTAAAATCATGCTGTAAACATAGCTGGAAGTTATTTTTCCGGTTAAAACTTTACAGGCGTTTAGTTTAATTCCAAAAATATGCAGAGAAAATCACCCCTAATTGCTAATAGAAATGAGTGTTGAAATCACAGTTTAGTCATGTGGCATCTAATAATAATTTCAATAAGGTTTTAGTCATATCTGCATGCTTTAAATAAGTAATGTTTCAAGAAATGTTACTTTGCAGATCTCTGCTACTTTTAGTGTGTCCTAAACTTTGAATATATTCTTGTTTCTCTAGCATGCTGAAGTGGTATCAACGTTACTAAACAAAAGATGTCTCATTTCGAAAATAACAAGAATGGTGTACCACTGTAGGCTATGCAACAAAGCAAGGCTATGTTGTAACTTGTCACAGAGTGAAAAGTCAATAAAGTTGTCAGCCAAAACGTCAGATAAAAAGCTGGTAATAGTTCCATGCATTCTATTCCTCATAATGTCTAGTCCCTGAAAGAGGTTCTGAAATCCATTGGCTCTACCCACACTACATTGCACAATTCAAATACTTGCTTGATTTCACACATTCTATACTCTGTAAACTTGAGGTCATCCAAAGCTCCACTGTTAGTGCCTTATTAGCAATAATAATCAAATATCATTCATGTGCTATCTGACCTGCATTGCCTCTCATTTAAAAATTTTCATAGTTGTTTCAAATTCCTCCATAGTCATGCCCCTCTCTATCTCTGTAATCTCCTCCAACTGACATTCTCTCTAAGCCATGTAGTTATAGAGTGGTTCTGACTTCCAGTTCAGGACTTTCTGCTCCACACACACTTCAGAGGTCCATGTAGTAAGAAAAAGTATCTACAGGGAATGTAGCCTCCCCCATTAGAGGTCATGTGTACTTAAATTCTGGCATCTTGTACATTTCCTTTTTTAATTGCTCCACCATTAGTAGTTGCGTTTTCAATTATCTAGGCCCAAAGCTCAGAGAAATCCTTGCTAATTCCTTCTGTATCTTATTTTGCTCCTTGAAGACACTTTCAATTACCTCTCTCTTTTACCAAGCTTTTGTTCATCTGACCCAATACAATTATTAAGCTCGATGTCATACTTTGTTTTATAGTGTTCCTGTGAGGTGCCTGAAAGTAAGTCATGTTGTACACTACATCTTTCCTCAGCACAACTAATGCTCCCAGCTGGGAAGGAGCCCGAGAGGAATAATTCACTATGCTATTTTACTCGACCATATTTTCATATGGGCTTGTTAGTTCTAATGAAGGCTCACTGGACTTGAAATGTTAACTCCATTTTCTCTTCACAGTTGCAGCCAGATCTGTTGAGTCTCTCCAGCAATTTCTGTTTCGGTTTGTAGCCAACACTGTAATGTGAAAGTAGCATCATTGCTATTCTATCCTCATAGAAGAAACTATTGTATTTTGTGCAAAGCTATCTGAGAAGGGCAAGCTTTCATCTGGGCCGTGCTGCCCTTCAAATACTGGGTCATTTCTTAGTCACAAAATAACCAGAGTTAGAAACACAGCAAGTTGAGACCCTATAAAGGATTTATATTCCGTCCCTCCTTCAATATGTATACTGAAATGGGCCGTCCTTACATCTGATCCACTCACCAGCACAAAGCTGCAATGTTTACCGTTATAATTGCTCCTTGTGGTTTCTTACTGCAGAAGCTGGCTGCTTGACAGCTCTCAAAATCCATACTATTTCATGTGCTCACTTTGGATACCATGTTTCATGTGCAAGTTTTAACTTTTTTTCACAACTAAAAAAATGATAATAGAGCTCACATAGTTATGCCAAGAATAAGGGTAAATGCCATTACAAATGCAGTTCTTGAAACAGCATTTGAGCTCAATCACACTCATCAGGTTTAGTAATATCCTCTAAGAAAGGAAATTTGCTCTAACTAGTCTGGTCATGTGACATCAGATCAAAAACAATATAATGTAGTTAACTGCTCTCTGACGTGGCTGAGTAAACAATTCAAGGTCAATAGATGCTGGCCTTGTCTATTATCATATGAAAGAATAATAGTTAACATTTCAGATTAGTGAATTTTTATCAGAGGAGCTCCCTGTATTTCTCTCGACTTTTGCTGCCAGACCTGTATAGTATTTCCAGCATTTTCTGTTTTTACTCGTAACCATTTAACTTTGCCATTGTTGGTTTGACACTACTGACACTGAGATCAGGAGTTGTTTTTAGTGCCGAGTCCATGTCCTGGTTGTGGCATTTTATTATTTTTAGGCGTATTACAATTCCAAATACAATGTGCAAATGACTTCAAATACCTAAAGTACAATTTTTAAGGAGCTGTATTGGACGATAATATTTTATGAGTTAGAAATGTATAAAATGTACAATATTGTCTTAGTTGGAATGCGGGGGAGTACGAGCATGTCGTATCATTGGACGCAAAACGTTGACTGCTTTCTCTCCATGGATACCGCCAGACTTGCTGAGTATCTCCACCACTGAAAACAACAAATGCTAGAGATCAGAGCGGGTCAGGCAGTGTCCATGGAGAGAGATCAAGTTAATATTTCCAAACGTCATTTAGGCTCGAAACGTTGGCTTACTCTCTCTCCATGGATGCTGCCTGACCCGCTGCGATCTCCAGCATTTGTTGTTTTCAGTTCAGTTTCCAGCCTCTGCAGTAATTTGCTCCTACGTTGAGTGTCTCCAGCAATTTGTTTTTGTTCCAGATTTCCAGCAATTCTCAGTTATTGGACTTTATTTTAATGCTTTATTGCTGCTGTTGTTGCATTTGTTTATCTTTCATGAGTGAGAAGAACCAAGGTCATGTATCCCAGGGAATCAATTTCTGAACAGGGGAATGCAGTCGTTCATGGGAGTCGGAGCGAAAGCCCCGTCTCGCGCGGCGGCGGGTGGAAGAGAGCCAAACTTATTTTTTTGAAAAGTGTGCGCGTGCGGTGACGCGCAGCGGTTTGAGTGGGCGGGCGCGCGGACGACGGTTGTGGCGGCGGGGAATGGAGGCTGGCGCCAGCACCAGCGCGAGGCGGCCCCACTGCAGCTCAGAAGGTGTTCCGTGAGGCTCGCGGTTTCTGGAGCCCGGGTCCTCCCGGGAGGGTGGAGGAGGAGGAGGAGGAGCTGCTGCTACTACTATTGCTGCACTGAGCGCCTGTCAGTGTTTCTCTCCCCTCCTGAGGAACCATGAGACAGGACGTGGCAGCAGAAAACCATCTTCTACTCCCCAGCTACTGCAGCTGCTTCCGCTGCACAGACACCGGGATCGTCTGAGGGAGGGAGGAAGGAAATAGAAACATCCTTTTATTTCCCCTCTCTCTATCGTTTTGTTTCACAACCGCTCGGCCTTACGGGAACATCCCCATCCCCTTTCTTTCTCTCTCCCAACCCCGTTCCCCTTATTGGTGTAACGGCTGCAGCAGCAGTCGGCCAACATTTTTAACCTTCTGCCGCTCGCTTCTGTTCGCCCCCGGTCTGCGATGCGACCCCCTTCCCCTAAATATATGAAACTATCTATCAGAAGGAATCCAGATTTTACGATTTGTGAGGTCCTTTTCTTTTCCCCTCTATTGCACCAATTCCTGAAGAGAGAGAAAATGTTTGCAGTTTGTTTTATTTTGGCTGAATAGATCGTTGGCGTGTTTTATTTTTTTTGTAGTTGGCCGGTAGACTGGACCCCCCCCCCCCCCCGTGACCCGGACATGTGGAACTCTGGCAGTGGCCCCCTGCAGATACTGAGCAAAGTGTTGAAGAAGTTGAGCAAAGGTCAGCACTGGGCGCTGAGCCGGGGTTTGCAGAGACCCTGCCCCAACTCGCTGCTGCTGGCCCAGGGGGAGGCGGCTTCCTACGAGGAGAGGGTGCAGGTGAAGCCCGAGCTGAGCCTGCAAGAGCAGGGGCTGGAGAGCGATCTGCCCATCCTTGGGGACCCCAAGGGCACCTGCCTGAATGGCTGCTGCCTGAAGAGCTTCCTGCTGGTCTGCCTGCTGACCCTGGTCTGCTTCTCCTCGCTGGCGCTGCTGCGGCGCTACCTGAAGGAACTGCTGCTATGGGTGGAGGGCTTGGACAGCTTGGTCGGGGCATTGCTCTTCGTCGTGGGCTTCATCGCCGTCTCTTTCCCCTGCAGCTGGGGCTACATCGTGCTGAACGTGGCCGCCGGCTACCTGTACGGCTTCGTGCTGGGCTTGGGACTGGTGGTGGTCGGGGTGCTGATCGGGACTTTCATCGCTCACCTGCTCTGCAAGCGGCTGCTGGCGGCGTGGGTCACCGCCAAGGTCCGGGCCAACGAGCAGCTCAGCGCCGTGGTCCGGGTGGTGGAAGGAGGCAGCGGACTGAAGGTGGTGGCTTTGGCCAGACTCACCCCCATTCCCTTCGGGCTGCAGAATGCAGTGTTTTCGGTGAGTATCCCTACGTAAAAGTCGTTAATCGGAGCACATATGACAGAGTGCTTAGACCTGTAGCATCACTATGACAATTGTGTTATCCAAAGAGAAACTACTGCAAACTTACTCAAAACAACTTATTCCTCAGAAGTAATCCACCCATGTCTTGGCATATTGCTCCCCCCACCCCCGTCTAGACAGGAATACGTCTTGCTGTCTGTTTTAAAATCAGAATCTAAGTAGCAGTTTTAGTTTAATGAAAGACTATTTTCCGGATATAATGTCTAGGGAATGAGTGCATGGATAAATTAGCGCATCCCAAGTTGCGCTTTGACTTTCAATTACAGTGCTTCACAGATAATTCTGAAACTCTTTGGCTTCCAATATCAAACAAGTGGGCAGCATGGAAGAGTATTTGTTTAATTTCCATGGAGACTTCTTGGTTCCTCCAGACTGAAAATAACTGCTGTTGATTAGAGAATGGGAGTAGTTGTACACTTAACATTGTACCGCTCAAAATTAAATTTAATTCAGACTTGTAAAACTGATACTTCAGACAGTTTTCCATTAGCTCACGATTCTTTATTCATGAGGAAATCAAACATGACCATCCAGAATCCATATACAATTATTTTTCACCCATTGTTGGCACATATGATATACTCTTAAAAGATGAAACTTGTACTTTATTTTGGTCACTTCATTTTACACACTGTGCATCTTACAAGTCTTCCAACAAATGGTCAGTAACAGGATACTGTATTGTGTTCAGTTCTGGTTGCCAGACTTCAAGAAGGATGAGGAGTTCCTTGGGAAGGCATAAAATTATGCAGAATGACATGGATTAGTGAATCTAGCTATAATGTTAGGTGGAGAAGCTAGAGTTCTTTGGAGTAAAGAGGGGATTGAGGGGAATCTGTAAGAGATGTGCAAAATTGACAGGTTTTGGTAAGATAGACAGATGGGCTGTTCCCATTATCTGATGGTTCAAGAATTAGAGGACATATTTATGGTTTTGAGCAAGAGTTAGGGGGAATAGGAGGAGGAACATATTTTGTAATGCAGACACTGGCACTGACTTGAAACAAAAATAGAAATTGCAAGAGAAAGCAAGCAGGTACTCTTGGCTAGTGACTCTTCATCAGAACCTGATGAAGTTGGCGATTGCAAGGATGGTAGGAGTGATTCCAAAAGCAAATTAGATTGGAAGTTGAGGAAAATATACCTGCAAGATTTTGTGAATTGAAAGGAAGAATGACACTGACTGGATAGCTCTTACAAGATCTGGTGTGGTCCTGGGTCAAATTGCTCTAGTGTTAAGATGACCCTAAACTGCCTGGTGAAGCAACTCTGAAATAAATACTATTTACCGCTGCGTTGGCTTAGCTAAAAATTTGGATTGCATCAGTAGGAGGTTCTGCACTTCTGTATATCCACTCTTTGTGCTTTGCATCTGATGCAGCACAACTGTAATAGATGCAGAAAATGTAAGAAGTACTCCCAAGTCTGGTAATATCTATAGAGAGAGTCAACATTTCTCTCATTAACCTGAAATGTAAACTTTGTTTGTCTTCACAGATGGTTATCTGTCTAATGTTTACACCCATTTATATTTCAGATTTACAGTATTTAGTATTTCACTTTTGCAGTATAGTTGTGGTCTATGCAAAGTCTCATTTAAAAGCATTTTAGAAACAGTTTCAGCATATGGAAAAAAACTGATGGGAAAATACAGAGCAAGTGGGCATAATTTTTAAATTACATCTGTGCCACTTCTTCTCTCTCAGGCGTGTGGAAATCTAGATCACTTAACTTTAAAATATAGATACTAATTGACAATTTCAAGATTTTTGAAATGATTTTTGTTTGTCAAGGATACTGAGGAATGTGAGCATTGGTGATTTAATAGAGTTGAGGTACAGGTTGGTCCAGATTTTGTGGTGGAGCTGGTTCAAGAGCCTGAATGGCCTATCTTACTAATACAGTGTAATTGATGGATATTTGATTTAAATGTCCCAAATGTTTTTGACCTTACTGTGTAATACATATGCAGTTTTGGCCTCCTTATGAGGAAGGATGCTCATGCTATAGAGGGAGTGCAGTGAAGATGTACTGGCTGTTTCCTGGTATAAAGGAATTGATGTATGTGGTGGCTGAATTGGTTAGGATAATATTCACTGGACCTTGGAAGAAGGAAGGGAACCTCTGAGAAACTTATAAAATTTTACAAGGACTGGATGGTGTAGATGCAAGAAGAATGTTCCAGAAGGTGGGGGAGTCCAGAACCAGATGTTACAGTCTAAGAATACTGGGTAAACCATTTCAGACTGAGGTGAGGAGAAATTTCTTCACCCAGAAAGTAGTAGATGCTAAAAATTGTATGATTTCAAAAAGGAGTTGGATATAACACTTGGGGCTAAAGAGATTAGATTAGATTAGATTCCCTACAGTATGGAAGCAGGCCATTTGGCCCAACAAGTCCACGCCAGCCCTCTGAAGAGTAACCCACCAAGACCCATTCCCTACTCTCTATTTACCCCTGAGTATGGGCAGTTTAGCATGGCTAATTCACTTGACCTGCACATCTTTGGATTGTGGGAGGAAACCCACGTAGACACGGGAATGTGCAAACTCCACACAGACAGTCACCCGAGGTTGCAATAGAACCCGGATCCCTGGCGCTGGGAGGCAACAGTGCTAATCACTGAGCCACCATGGTGCCCCAGATCGAAGGATATGGGGGGGAAAAGCAGGAGAAGGCAATTGAGTTGCATAATTGGTGATG
This sequence comes from Chiloscyllium plagiosum, assembly GCF_004010195.1. Taxonomy (NCBI): domain Eukaryota; kingdom Metazoa; phylum Chordata; class Chondrichthyes; order Orectolobiformes; family Hemiscylliidae; genus Chiloscyllium; species Chiloscyllium plagiosum. The sequence goes on from NW_025212000.1 coordinate 11,667, forward strand.
ATCATAACGAATGGTGTAGCAAAGTGGAAGAGCTGAATGCCCTACTCCTGGTCCTATTTTCTGTATTGGAAATTAATTTGAATGCCAGAATCACAGTAAGACCTGTCCAGTAGGAAGTGGTACATTTTTAGGAAGCAAGGGTTAGTTGTTCAGGGAGATGTATCAAAATGAATGTTTCATTAGTCAATGACACCTCGTTGTCATCTGTGTTCAATGTAAATGATTTTGAAAATGAGAGGAACAAAGTGAAATTTGCGGCTATGAAACCAATTTGGGAGAACACTGTAGGCATCTCAGAATGAGATGATCGAATACCAGTAGGCCTTGGGGATTAGGCTGATAAGAGGCTGATGTAATTTAATGGGACCAAATATCAGTTGAGACTGTCAGATGAATAGTAATGCAATGTAAAATGCTATGTCTGAGTGAAATTTGTGTGGTATTTTAAATTTAAGCGCCTAAATTGTATGAGAGATGTTGGAATAATTTTATTCATTCATATGATGCAGACATAATTTATTGCTCATTACAATTACCCTTAAAATAGGTGGTGTGTCTCTTATGGACTGCTGAAGTCCATGTTGTGATGTTGCTCTCAGTGCTGTTACAAAGGAAGTTCTATGATTTTGACCTAGTGACAGTGAGGGAATGGTACTTTATTTCCAAGCTATGATATCTGGTTTGGAAAGGATCTTTGGGTTAGCGATCAGTGTTTCCTTTATTCTTCCTGCCTGGGTGACTATGCAGCAGTCCATCACGTGCCATGCACTACTTGATGGTGAACTTAGTTCAGTTACCACCCTTGCTCGTAAGAAAAGAACTGACACGCTGGAAAAGTAGAAATCAAGAATCAAACCTGACATGATCAATAACATGGATTTACACCTAAAATTCACTTGTCATGAAGCTGTGCCAGAAGTTAGCCTGCTTGCTGACCTCTTGCTTCTCTCACAATTGGTGCAACTCTAATCCCCTTGCTTGCTTCCTCCCTCCTCCTCTTTGCTTATCACCCATGCCTTCACTTAACACACTGGAGGTATGGTGAGCAGGAGGAGGTTTTATATGCAATTAAGGTTTAATTATTTAATAATTTAGTTATTTTAATAATTTTTTTATAATTGTAAAGTGGCATGGTTGCCACTGATTAATAGTAATGTTAATGGCATTCCCACCACAAAAGTTTGGTGGGAGTTGAGAATAAAAAGAAAAATTATCATTCCTACTAAAAAAAAATTAGTCCTTAAAACATATTGTCTTTTTAATTAATTGGCATGCAATCTGATTTGCTCAGTGGACATCTTGGAAATGGACTGATTTCTGCTCTGTACTGTACTGCTGCAATAAACGTGAGATTTATTTTCAGTTTTCTTCTTTAAACTGGGAAGACTTGGGTGGGGAAGTTTGTAAATGGTGAATAATTTGCAGCAAAACATAAAACTGCTCCATAGGGAGCAGTGATTTACAAAACAGCTTGGTAAGAGCAGGTGTCAAATACCTAGGGATTAATGTAACCTCATTGTTGGAGAAATTGAACCTATGCGGTGCGTTCTTATCCTGAAAACATAGGTTGACTGTCTCCATCTTTGTAGGACTACATAAACTTGAATCTCAATATTATGTGTTTATCTTTAAAATTATGTAGAGTTGAATGATCCTGTTTTTGTGTGTGTGTGTGTATATCGGAAATTTGCTAATCTGTTCAGTGGCTTTGTAAAAAAAGATAAAGCATGTTTGGGCATTTTGAAGCTTTTAAGGAAACAATTTATTTAACCATACAGTCATTATAAAATATACTGGAGTTTTGAGAAACAGTATCATGGACACAGGCAGAATATGTTGGAGCTGAAAATAAAATGGATATGCTAGAATTACTGTGTGGATCAGGTGACACCAGAGGAAAATAGTTAATGAGGTTGATGCTTTGTCGTCATTTTTATGACCTGTAATGTTTGACAGCCGTTCATTAACCTGCAATGTTAACTTTGTTGTACTTTCCATATTGATGAGAAAAATATTGGCTCACACTGGCACAGAAAGTTGACACTGCTGATGATTCAATAGGTGCCAATAGTCAGAGGTCTGCATAGAGTCTGCCCTTACAAACATGTGCAGTGCCACTAACACCCAGCTCTGCTCTGTTTGGCTTTCCCGCTTCACCCTGCTTGCTACCTTCTGATTATTTTGCTCCAGACGCTTCACTACCTCCATTCACTGCCTTGCTCCCAGGGACAGTGAACAGTGAGATAGCATGGCAATAAATAGTTGGGAGTGAGGGAATGAGGAAATCATGATCCTAAGGTTGGAATCCATTTAAAGCATCTGCAAATTACTCATTTTATTGTTCCTTTTTATTGCAGGCATCTCGCTGTTGTGTTTGGCAGTGATCTCATCAGTGCTGTGAATGCGCCCCCTGCAGTTGCAGTGGTAATAGATACAACCAGTAATGGTAATCAGTTGAATTTGAAAGCTGTGGCTGTGATGGCAGAGCCTCTTTTTTTTTCAGGATGCACTTTTATAGCTAACCCATAGTTTTAGAATTGTTAATTGATGGTGTATTTCACTACATAAAAGTATCCCCACTATAGAATTGCAAGTATTTTCTGTAGGGCTACTGCTGGCACTTAAAATGTAAATTGGAATAATGTAGGAAATGGGGTAGGGGAGCGAGAGAGTGGTGAATGTTTCTTGTTGCGCTGCTGGGAATGGCACATCATTCACCTGATTTTGTTCATTAATTCTATTTCTCTCCGCTGAAGATGTCTGATAGGTTTAAGGTGAGAGTGGAAAGATTTAAAAAGGACCTGATGGATAACCTTTTCATGTAGAGGGTGTACGTGTATGGAATAAGCTGACAGAGGAAGTGATGGAGGTGGGGACATTTAAAAGGCATCTGGATGGGTTCATGAAGAGACAGGGTTTCGAGGGATATGGGCCAATGCTGGCAAATGGGACTAGGTCAGATTGGAATGTTTGGTCAGCGAGGACAAGTTGGACTGAAGGATCTCTTTCCATACTCTATGACTGTAGGACCTGTGAAGTATTTCCAGCATGGGCAATGTTCATAAATTCAAAGTTGCTACGATGCCAAAGGAGGCCATTGCACTGGCTGGCCAATGAGGTTTACTGCTTAGTGTCACCACTTGCCTTTTCCTTATACTTTTCCATGTTGTCACTCAAATAATCATCTGCCCTCTTGAGTGCCACAATTGTGCCAATTGATAGCTTCACCAGTGCATTCCAAACCTAAGCTTCTCATTTTATGAAAAAGTTATTTCTCACAGCACATTTGTTACATATGTGAATCACATTAAATCTGTCACCTGTTGTTCTCCATTGTTTCATAAACAGGAACCACGGTAGCTCAGTGGTTAGCACTGCTGCCTCACAGCACCAGGGTCCTGGGTTCGATTCCCACCTGTCTGAGTGGAGTTTACACATTCTCCCCATGTCTGTGTGGGTTGCCTTCAGATGCTCCGGTTTCCTCCCACAATCCAAAGATGTTCAGGCCAGGTGAATTGGCCGTGCTAAATAGCCCACAGTGTTAGGTGCGTTAGTCAGGGGTAAATAAAGGGCAGGGGAATGGGTCTGGGTGGGTTTCTCTTCGGAGGGGCGGTGTAGACTTGTTGGGCCGAAGGGCCTGTTTCCACACTGTAGAGAATCTAATCTAATCTATTCTGCCCTGACTCCTCATGTTTTTGAGGACTTCTGTCAGATCTTCTCTTAGATCTTAATGTTCTCCCTTCCATGCAAAACTCCCTGTTCTAGAATTACTTTCACTGGAAAGTGTTGAATCCAGTGTTTCCAGCGTTAAAAGATTAGTGAGAGATAAAACAAATAAGTAAAATTATTAATATGCAGCTACAAAAGGGAGACACAAATGTTAGGACAAGGCACCCAGAGATTGGCTTGAAAGGTGTTACAAGTGGGAATGATGTCCACATTCTGATGCAAAAGTACAGGTAATGTTACTGTTAAATTCTTCAGAGAAGCTAAGTCAGTGCTACTTGCAAATAATTATGACAAAGTTGGTATTGTATTTGTTCCATTGGACTTGACGATAGAGTAATTTGTTAATGTAGCAGAACCAGTAAGATAATTGGATTATTAAGCAGGCATTGGTGGAAATGGAAATATCTAATGGAAATAAATTTAGTTTGTGCAGTTTGTTGCAATATGACCAGATTGCAGGTAAAGTTCCCCAATTTGTTAGTTTCAGATGGGATGCTCCAAGCTGTTAAGCTTCTTGGATGTGAAGGCATGAACAGGTTCCCCATCTTACTTCACAATCCTGTTAATTGATTACAACAAGCTTAGTTTTAAAATTATCCCTACTCTGTTGGATATCTTTTCTCCCAAGACCACATGAATATATGTTTTAAAAGATGTCAATTTAACCAGGCTTTCTTTGAATAAACAAAGAGTAAATTTATTCATTATTAAATATGAGGAGAATAAATAACATTACACAGATGCGCATAGGTTTGAAATTATTGCGTCCAAAAAAATTAGTTATAAAAAAAAACTCATATCCAGAGTGGCCTGTGAATTAATTGTGAAGAGTGGATATCTAAACATTGTAGCTGTTGCAGTGGCGGTTATTGGTAGGGTTGATGTTAGTAGTTGAGCAGTTTGTTTTTGAAATTAAGCAAAAAAAAACAAAAGAACAGTTGTTTTGAACAAGGGACTCTGGACTCAAAACATTAACTCTAATTTCTCTCCATAGATGCTGCCAGTTTTTCCAGCAATTTGTTTTTGTTTCTGATTTTTAAAATTCTTGATTTTGTTGGCTGATTTGAAGTTTCCTTGTCCCTGTTTCATAGAATCCCTACAGTGTGGCAGTAGGCCATTCAGACCATTGAGTCCACACCGACCCTCTGATAAGCATCCTACCCCCATCCTATCCCTGCAACCTCCATGGCTAATTGAGCTCACTTGCACAGCCTTGCATGCTATGGATAATTTAGTATGGCCAGTCCACCTTACCTGTACATCTTTGAACTGTGAGAAGAAACAAGAGCACCTGGAGAAAACCCACAGAGAGGGGGAGTGTGTGCAAACTCAACACAGACAGTCGCCTGTGGTGGAATTGAACCCGGGTCCCTGGAACTGAGGCATCAGTGGTCACCACTGAGCCATTGCGTTGCCCATTCCTTTCTTAATTATAATTTTCTGGCAATGCCAGTTATGTTGATTTGAGTTTTCCAGGCATTGTTTCCTGAGCTGTTTATTTACATCTTGTATTGCAAAACTCTTTGGATAATTTTCATTTATTTTCATCAAACGATAACTCTGAACTTAATTGATGTTGATTGTGAATGTATGTGAAATGAATGTAATTAGAAATAGAGTTGGGTAGATCAAAACATTGCCTTCAGGATTAGAATTTCATTTGCACGTTCAGAATGAGATGAGTAGTATATCTGGTTGAAATACAATTTTGATGCTTTGAGGGTCCGCAATAGCTGTTGCATGGTTGTTATAAGGAAACTTCCCATGAAGTTGAAGTGACTCTGAATTATTTGGAGAGCAAAAACCATTATGAAAACCTAATGAAGTTATCACTGGTACAAATTATGTTTGTTGTTATGTCCAAAAATTAACTACAAATTATGTGCTAGTGTGTTATATTCCAACTTAATCTTTTTTAGACATTCTGTCTATGAAATGCTTATTTATGACTATTTTCCAATTAGTTTTATATTTTTATTATTTTTATTCATTCTTGTGGGATGTGGTATCCCTTTCTGGCCAGCTTATTGCCGACCCCTAGTTGCTCTTGAGAAGGTGGTGGTGAATTGCTTCCTTGACCTGCTGCAGTCCACAATGCCATTAAGGAGGCCCACAATGCCATTAGGGCGGGAATTCCAGGATTTTGATCCAGCGACAGGGAAGAAATAGCTATATATTTCCAAGTTAGAATCATGCATGGGCTTGGAGAGGAGCTTGAAATTGGTACTGTACGCATGCATCTGCTGTCTTTGTCCTTCGAGATGAAAGCGATCATGGGTTTGGAAGGTGCTGTCTGAGGATCTTTGAGTTTCTGTGGTGCATCTTGTCAGTAGTTCACACTTCTGCTGAATGTCGATGGAGGAATGAGTGGATGCTTGTTGGAGCTGTACCCATGCTGGCAAGTCGGGAGTATTCGATGACAGTCTGGATTTCTGCCTTGTAGATAATGGGCAGGCTTTGGCAGATCAGGAGGTGAGTTACTCGCCACAGTATACTTGCTTTTGTAGCCACTGTGTTTATGTGATGAGCCCAGTTGAGTTTTTGGTCAATGGTATGCCCCTGGATATTAATGATAGTAACACCGTTGAATGTCAAGAGGCAGTGGTTAGATTGTCTTTTGTTGGTAATGGTCAGCACCTTGCATGTGTGTAGTGCAAATGTTACTTGTCACTTGTCAGCCCAAGTCAGGATATTGTCCAGGTCTTGTTGCATTTGCACAAGGCCTGCTTTAGTGTCTGAGGAGAAGTGAATGGTGCTGAATATTGTGCAATCATTGGCAAGCATCCCACTTCTGACCTTATGATGGAGGGAAGACCATTGAAGCAGCTGAAGATGGTTGGGCTGAGGGTACTACTCTGAAACTACTGCAGAGATATCCTGGAGCTGAAATGACTGACCTCTAACTACCACAAATCTTCCTACATTTCAGGTATGACTCCAACCAGTGGAGAGTTTGCCCCCAATCCCCATTGATTTTGCTAGGGTTCCTTGATGCCACACTGGGTTGAATGCAGTCTTAATGTCAAGGGCTGTCACTCTCACCTCACTTCTGGAATTTAACTCTTCTGTCCATGTTTGAACGGAGGCTACAATGAGGTCAGAAACTGAGTGTCCCTGGCAGAAACCAAACTGGGCGTTCTTGAGCAGGTTATTGCTGAGCAGGTGCTGCTTGATAGCACTGTTGATGACACCTATGATCACTTTATTGATGATCAACAGTAGAGTGTTGGGGTGGTAATTGGCCAGATTGGATTTGTCCAGACTTTTATGTACAGGTCGTACCTCGGCAGTTCTCCTCATTGTCGGGTAAATGCCAGTGCTGTAACTACACTGGAACAGTTTGGCAAAGGGAGCGGAAAGTTCTGGAGCATAAGTCTGCAGTACTATTGTCAAAATGTTGTCAGGGCCCATTGCCTTTGCAGTATCCAGTATCTCCAACTGTTTCTTGATATCACATGGAGTGAATCGAATTGGCTGAAGACTGGTATCTGTAATGCTGGGGACCAGTGGAGGAGGCTGCGATGGATTATCCACTTGGCATTTTTGGATGAAGATTGTTGCAAATGCTTCAGCCTTACCTTTTGCAGTGATGTGCTGGGCTTTTCCATCACTGAGGATGGGGATATTTGTGGCGCTGTCACCTTTAGTGAGCTGTTTAATTGTCAACTAGATTTGGTAGAAGAGCTTGGATCTGATCTGTTGGTTTTGGGATTATTTAGTTCTGACTATCACTTGTTGCTTATGCAAGTACTTCTGTTTGGTAGCCTCACCAAGTTGTTACCTTATTTTTTACATATACCTGCTGCTGCTCCTCCTGACAGCCCTCCTGCAGTCTACATTTTTTTTTTGTTAAAATTGTTTTTGCAGACACTGCATTCTACATGTAGCCCAGTTGGTTAGTGTTCTCCTGACTCTCTGGAATTGCTGGAGAATGATCACACTAACAACAATTTGCTGTCAGTTCATATATGAGAAGAAACACTTGGCAATCTACTGACTTGATTTACAGAATTTAGGAACATTTTTGAGCAATGTGTGTGTTCCGATGCTAGCCCTATCAAAAGAGAAATAAAACACATAAATTAGGTAAATTTAACATCTATAAAATTGTCCAGTAAAGTACAATTAGTTCTTGCATTTAACCCTACTATATTCTTCTGTACACTTGAGGCTTCAGTGAGGATTGTTCAAAGCAAATAGCACAACTCACAGAACACAGAATGTGGGAGCAAAAAATGAATTTAAGATTGTAATTTCTGGATTGATGTTTAAAAATCATCAAAGCTATCAAATTCTCAAAAAAAATCACTAATCTGTCAGGAGACAAAGTACACTTTTTTTGTCCTTCCCTCCCATATGCTATATGATGTAGCCTGCATACAACTCTGATTTCACTGTAAGATTGACACACAGTTTCATGTCCTGTGGACGAGAGTAGCCAGTCATTTAATTGCAAACAATCATTGCTAACTAAACTGAAGAACAAAGTATTGGACAAATGCATTACCAATGATAGTTTTACATCAACCAGACCGTAGCAATCCTAGCCCTATTAAGGTATCCTTGCTAACTCCTGAGGACTAGTGTCCAGTTGGGAAGAGTTCCCTCTCACACTTGGGAAACAATAGCCTGATATTGTAGATATTCTTATTTTTGAGATATAAATAATGTTGACAATGCTGATTTTTAACTCTTGTTCAGTCATTTGCCGGTATGGGTGCAGCTCCAAAATTACTTGAAGCTTGACCACTATCCAGGACAAAGAAGCACACTTGACTGGCACCACATCCATTCCCTCCATCACTGATGCTCAGCAGCAGCAGTGTGCACTGTCTTCAAGTTGCATTGCAGAGATTCACCAAGGCTGTTTACGTAGCACTTTCCAAACTCACGACTACTTCCACCTGGAAGCACAAGAGCAGCAGATATCTAGGAACACCACTACCTGCCAATTCCCATCCAAGCCATTCACTGTGGTGACCGGGAAATATATCACTGTTCCTTCAGTGTTGCTGGGTCAAATCCCTGGAATTCTCTGCCATAAGGGCATTGTGCGTCAATCAACAGCACATGGACTGCAGCGGTTCAAGAAGGTAGCTCCCCTCAAAAGCAGCTAAGGATCGGCAATAAATGCTGGCCAATCAGCGATACCCACGCCCCACGGTGAATTAAATGAAAAGTCAGTTGATACAACGTACTATTTTGAACTGGTCACTGAGAAGTCAAAAGTAGTGATGTTCCTGTAAATTAAAAAAATATATAAAATGTGTGTAAAATTCTAAAGGGGTGCAGGAACAGAGGACCTCAGTGTATATGTGCACACATCTTTGAAGGCAGCAAGATAGGTGGAGGGAGTAGTACACAAAGCATACAGTGTTCCCTACTCTACTTGCTCTTAGAGTACAAGAGCAAGAAGGTGATACTGAATGTGTGCACTTGTTAGACCTCAGCTGGAGTGTTGTCTACAAATATGGGTGTCACACTTTAGGGAAGAAAGGAATGCATTGGAGAAAATGCAGAGGCAATTTACTAGAAAGGTACCAGGAATGAGAAACTTTAGCTATGAGGATAGATTGAAAAAGTTAGGACTGTTCTCCCTGTGGAGAAGACAACTGAAAGATCTTCTTTCAGTTTTCAGAGTCATGAGAGGGTAAAGTAGATAGGGTGACACTTCTGTTTGTAAAAAAACAAAACAAGAATCTGAGGCCATGGATGTGCTGTGCACATGAAATGAAGATGATGTGTTAAAAACAAAATTATGGTCACCTTCAGCTAAGTAGTTAGGCTATGCAATGTATTGCTTGAAGATGTGATGGTGGCAGGTTCAATTGAGGCACTGAAAAAGCATTAGATTATTTTTTGGTTCGTAATGATGTGCACGGAAATGGGGAGAGGCCAATGCAGGCATGATGGGTCAAAAGACATCCTATGGCACTGTAATTCTGCGATTACCTGTTATGGAGAGTACATTTATAAGTTTGTTTGAGATGAAATCGTATTGGATAAATCAGTTTTTAGTGGCAAATCCCACATGGTAGAGAGATCTACAAAGTAATTATTATTGAACTTTTATTCTGAACCTTTAACTTGCTGAGTTAGATTCTTGCTTCATCGATCTGTCAACACCAGGAATAAAAATATTTGAGCAATGTAATTTCAATTAACTCATGTGATGTGCTGAAACAATTGGCATTAAGTCTGTGGTCCTTTTAGCGGTGATCATGAATCTCTAGCCATAATGCTCAAGCTGTCTATTATTATCTCATTTGAAAGGGCTATTTGTTAGCATTTAACAATAACCCGGTTCTGTTTTACTTCAGTTGGCCACTTGCTGCTGCCTCCATGAACAAACATATGCATGTTCCACTGTTAAAAGTTGATACACGTGAACTGTCTGTAGTAGTTTTCTTTCAGCCAGGTAGTTCTGAAGGGCTGTCTTTAAATGAGTGTTGTTATTTTTTGGTGTTATTCAGACTTGCAGGGACATATCAAATATTTGGATGTACTGTTATTACTTTGAAGTTTAAAATGATGTTTGAATGACTATAATTTTTAAGCGGCGCACATTCCACAGCATTGCAGCACCTTCACGTTATGGAAGTAGTTCTATGATAAGAAAAAGAATTGTGTTGTGTCATGGGAGTCAAAATAGACCACCTGGTTCTTTCAGTCTGTTCCACCATTCAACATCCTCATGGCTGAACTCCACTTTCCTGTCTTTTCCCCATAACCCTTGATCTCCTTACTGATTTAAGAATCTGTCTCAGCCTTGAATATTTTAAATGATCTAGCCTTGACACGCTCTTTGTTGTTAAGAATTCCTCAGATTTACAACTCTCTAATAGAAGAAATTCCTATTCATCTCTGTCCTATCTGGGTAACTCTTTGCACTTAGATTACGCCCTCTAATCCTTACACACTCAGAAGTGGAAACAACCTCTCTAAATCTCCCATGTAACAATACCCCATAACAATCTTGTGTTTCAGTAAGGACTGTCATTCTTAACTCTATTGATTCATCCAACCATAGCTGGCAACCCTACACTGTGTCCCTAGACAGTTAGCTTTTAATATTTGGACCGCTGTTCCTTTCTATACATGTTTCCAGGATACGTTGCTGAACATGGGTGCAAATTATATCCAAAGTGAATATTTAATTGAGGTTCGTCATGGAAATAATGAAACAGCTGCTTAATTTGAGCATCTGATAGAGATATGTTATAATAGTTGGAATATCATTGAAACTGGATGGAAAAAAAGAGAACAGCTGTTGTGATCAGAGTTAGTTGTGGTAATGGAATATTTTACAATCCAAATCTATAAACAATCAACAAGTTCTTAGTTCTTACAGTTGCCAATAATCACTGAGCCCAAGACTGGATAAAACTGAAGTTAAGTTTATCCTGTATTGATCAAATATGCAGTGTTAGAGTTCGGATTGGTGGCTTTATAGACAAGTTACAAGCCATTTATCATAGCACTTTTTAAACTACCAGCCAGTAGGACTTTGGACTGTGGATATCTACAGACCATACCATTGAATACTGGATGATATCACAGAGACATGTGTTTTTCTTTTGGTTCATAGAATATGAGCATTGAGTGAAGACTAACATTTGTTTTTGAGAAAGGTGATGGTGAGCAGCTAAGTATACTGCAAATGAATTTATAACAGTTAGAGGGTTGCAGAATTTTGACCTTGCAATAATAAAGGGATGGTGAAATGCTGTCATAATTGGGATAGTGTGTAATTTGAAGGGTAACATTTGAAGGGTGGGAGTGTTACCATGTGCCTGCTGTCCTTGTTCTCGGTGGTAGAAGTTGTGTGTTTGGAGGTTTCTGCTGCAGATTCCTTAAAGCATTGCAGCAGTGCATCTTGTAGATAACTTGCACAGCAGTCTAACCGTGGCATCCATCCTGGATTCATTTGGATGGTTGAAATAGTTACAGTACAGGAGGAAGTTATTCAACATGTAGCATCTGTGTTGGCTTTCAGCAAGAACATTTGGCTAGTCTTGTTGTCTCCACTTTCTGCAGCCCTGCAATCTGCTTTCTCTCGAGATGCTGAGCCAATCCCCTTTAGAAAGCTACCATTGAATCTGCTTCCATTCCACACGCGCTCAATGTATTCCAGTCCTGACCATTTGCTGAGTGAAGACATTTTTCTTTATGTTGTCATTGGATCTTTTTCCAGTTTTCTGCTCTTGAACCTTCATTGGATGGCAATGTCTTCTCAGTGTCATCTTTGTAGACCAGTCATGCTTTTGAATATTCCCATCCAAACTCCTGTCAGCCTTTTCTTTGGATAAAAGCAGTTTGCTTGTCTCTAATCTACTTAAATAACTGGAAGAAAAAATCCCCAATTTGATGCAACTGTTTGTTCCTTGAAATAATAATTAATTGTATGGTTTTGCTCTTGCAGATTACAGATTTATCTCTCCCAAATTACCTTGTTGCATCTTCAGTTGGACTGCTCCCCACTCAACTTTTGAATTCTTACCTGGGAACGACACTACGTACAATGGAAGATGTTATTGCTGAGCAGAGTATCAGTGGATATTTAATATTCAGTCTGCAGGTAAGCTGTTTTGCTTGCATTATATTCTCATTAGCAATGAAAATTCTTTTGATATTATGGTATTGTGCAAAGAGGGGATTATAAAATTAATGCTACTTTAAATAAATGCCATACTACATGTAGTCATACTGTATACAAAAATTAGTGTGGCATATTAGGGGTCATTTAAGTAAGAATCCCTGTCTAAGAAAGAAGAATAATCTCTGATCTGATTGAAATCTGGTCAACAATTTGGGACAATCTTCTCTTTACCTTTTCATTTTTGGAGAATTTTGGTTTGTTTCATTTTGCCAGAAGAACCCTGGCTTGCCATCATTTTTCTAATACTTTTACAAAGCATTATATGCATCTAGGGTCAAAACATCTTCAAACAAAATATACTAGAAGCATTATATAAATGCAAGTTGTTACTCCAGCATTGGGTTCTGTTCATGTCTCATAATTCCTCTAGATTTGGAAGAAAACAGTTTTGCAAACAGTATTTTAGACTAGAACTGTGTACTCTGCAGAATATAATTTGCGTAGGACCATAGAAGTGAGTACAAAACAAGTCTATTGATCCATTGTCTCTACGAGGATTTCCAAAAATAGGTCACCATCTTCTGCTTGAGATCTTTTTTTTCCAAGCCCCTTTTGAATTTTACAGTTGTCTCTGCTTCCTACTACTTGTGGTAAAACATTTTCCAGAACTCTCTTTGACATTTGACATTTTTCAGAATTATTAATCAATTTAATCTGATAGCCGTATCCCTGTTATGCATTAGTATTATTCTGCCTTGTCATTGGTCCCTTGTCTACTGTTTTATAGTCCCTGAGAGTTTAAAGGATTAAAGTTTATCTCCATTTTGTTCAGTGCTTTTGAACTCTTACAATTGTGTCTAAGACTTTAGTCTTGATGACTGCCCTTCTCCCTGAATGTAAAATGGGCAGGAGATTATTGCATAGCATAATAGAGTATTTTGGGAGTCATCCTGTAAGTGACTGAGGTGCTAACACTGCTCCTTGTAGCACTTTTAGTCATGATCTA
>NW_025212001.1:0-25000 GCF_004010195.1 Chiloscyllium plagiosum
AGGCCAAGTCTCTGAATACTTTCAAGAAAGAGTTGGATAGAGCTCTTAAGGATAGTGGAATCAAGGGTTATGGGGATAAGGCAGGAATAGGATACGGATTGTGGATGATCAGCCATGATCATAATGAATGGTGGTGCTGGCTCGAAGGGCAGAATGGCCTACTCCTGAACCTATTGTCTAAATGTGGACACTGATCTCTTAAGCTCTACTGTGATATACACAATGAGCTATGGCAGTTGCAAGACAGATCCTTCCTGCCGCTTCCCCCTCCAGCAATCTACCAAAGAAAGGCTGAATTCTACCTTAATTCAATCTCAAATCTACTTCCAAGAGGGGTCATTGGAAAACAGTTGGAGGTATAAATGCTGGCCAATTTGCTGCAGGAAATTATTAACTTCCTCACGGTCAGTCAGCCTGATCACAATTGGTTAACCCAGAACATTAAAACTGGGGAATTCCAAAACCAAGGATAAATAATACAATTTAAAACATATCATAAAGGTGTGGTAGTAAATAAAAACAGACATCATTCAAATTTGAAGTAGAATTCAACATGGAACACTGCTGTACACCTGCCTGTGTCTGAGCCAAATGGCAGAGATAATAAACATGCATAATGTACTGAGGCCAAAAGCAGAGAGGAACAAGCACATTGAAGGGACAACAAAATGTCACGATTTGCTTCTGTATCCTAGGTAGGGCACCTCAATGAATACTGGTGCTTTGATCAATAAATGCAGGAGTGAGACTGTTCAATTATAAAGCATTATTTGTGTTTCTAGCTAACATGTCAAATATGGTACAATAAGTCAATCAAAATAAAAATGAAGACAATATAGCTCTATGGTTACTGATTTCAAAACATCACAAAAACTACAGCAATCAAACTTCTGTAAAACAGACAGTAGTTATGATGGATAGTGAAAAACCTGCTCAACAGGTATCTGGAATTTAGTTTGCTCATTCTTGTATTATTTGACGTGAGTCAACGATAAAGCTATGAAGAAAGTTAAGGAACAGTAAATGATAAGTAAAATTGCAACATATTTATCATTTACTGGTAACAAAATGGATTCATTATGTACAGAGTACAGCATTTTAAATAAACTGAGAAACTAAGCAGAAACTAAGCTGGTAAATAGTAAATTCAACAAAGCAAATCCTGCAAAATATGTGTCCTACACAAAAAACAAGGAAAGTGCGCTCCTGTGTTTTAGTGTTGCTGAACAACACACCAATAGCACACCATTTTAAGCTATGATTAGTTATTATGAATCATATTTGCACTGTTGATTGCAAATTCTCCAATCCCTACAGCCTCTCTCTGCCATTGCTCCACTATATTTTGTTATAATGTGTAACAAATTCAATAATCACTACAATTACAATCATGATGGGAACCTACTGGTTGCTCAAGTTAAAACCCTGAAAGTTGAAACTTCATAGCTTTTATCTCAGAGTGCATTAGCACAGTTTCCACACTTGAAATGTGAAATATATATTTTTCAAGTATACATGGAAAGCAAGATTCTAGTTTTATCACCATGCAATCCCAATTTCGTCACATTGGCCTGGACTTTGAGGCTTTAATGATGACAAAGTTCAATATTCACTCTCAGCACATTGTGAAACTGAGCTATTCCTGGTGTCTGCATGGGTATATTTAAACATAAATCTACAAATTGCTATCTGCAATTCCCTGCTCTTCCATACAATATGCTATTAAGGTTCTCACAAATGGAAATCAATTAGAAGTCACTGGATTGATATTAACATCCACTACTCACTGTAAAAACACTTCGACAAATGTTATCCTTGCCAAATGAAGTTTGATATTTCAGCCTTCAAGTTCTACCCAAGCCTCAAATACACAACTTAACCTTCATTGTTAAATTGGAATTTGGTAAAACTGCACAAGTGAACAAAACACTTGCCTATTACTTTCTGGTTAACTGACTGAAAATTCTTGAATATGATTTGGTTACTTAATCTGTTAGTTAACATTACTATCGATGGATCGTCAGAGATCATCATTTCACTGGTCCCAAAATCAAACAAGATATCATGCCAAAGAGCTTATTAGTACTTGGTGGTCAACTTTATTTTATGTCAGCATTCAGTGCCATTATTTCACCAATGACTGCAAAATCCAGCTTATTATGATCCTCACACTAGAACAACATGCCTATCGTACAATAACAGAACACTACACAAAACTATTTCTGAACAATGACTTCATCCATTGTTTACTGTTGTGATAGCAGGTGCCAATCACCTGATTAGAGTACTGTTCACAGAAATTCAGTTCAACCAAAGCACCTATTCTAAATTTTCAGAGACTGAATATTATGAAGATATTGAATCCTGAGAGTTAGCAGTTACAATTCCACATTACCATATTTACTGCTAGGTAGATACATGGGTTCTTCAAAAATATCACTAAGTCACACTTGCTGAATTTGACTAAAAACTTTTAGAAGAGTCAACTAAAGTAGTGGACAGGGAAACTTCAATGGATGCAAGATATTGGACCTTCTAGAAAGCATTTGATATAGCTCCTCAAAAGATACGGTCAGGTAAAATTTAAACTCGGAGGATGTAATTGAAGATCGTGACACAGTTAGGTGGTGGTGAGTCAAGTCTGCAAAGCAAGTGATGTGTACTTCAGGGTGAGCAAATTTGACAACTGAAATTTCCATAGCATGTCAATCCACTATGAGGATAAGGTTAAGATAATGGGGTGTTTGCAGCCTTTTGGTCTTATTGTGGTTTCTAATTGTAAAAAAATGCCAGAATACTCATTTGTATTAAACATTTTCTGAAAACATTACACCCTGCTTTCAAGACAAAGACAACAGCACTCAAAATCACACGACCCCTAATTAGTTCATTGGTGGCATGCCCCAGTCAGCTTTAAGCAATTGTCTGAAGTCAATGGTTTTCCTTGTTGAATCCCAGCAGCACAAGAGGGTGGTGCAGGAGAATACCTGCTTACATAGAAGTTTGGGATCAGCAAAGTTAATCTAGTTTCTGGATTAGTGGTGCTGGAAGAGCACAGCAGTTCAGGCAGCATCCAAGGAGCTTCGAAATCAACGTTTCAGGCAAAAGCTTAATCTAGTGGTGACTGGAGAGGTACAAAGAGCCTGTCATCTCAGACTTGGTGGGAGTAGTTAGTCAAAGAAAGACAAATGGGTGGTGTCAATAGAGTCATCTATGGGCCCACTAAGGGTATTGTATGGCAAAGTCACCCTACTACAACTTTTCAATTATCCAAACAGACTTTCATGTCAATGTTCTAAAACAATAAGGGAGGGCCAGCTAAGCTTGTAAATTCAACTTTGCTGCACAGAATGCTGAGTATACCATTAAACAGTTAGTAAAGAGCACAGTTAAACATCACAACATTGAGATTACAAAATAGTTAAGGACATTTCCTTTATTGTGTGAAAAGTAACTGTGCCAAGCATAAGGTGCACCTGTATATTTAGCTCTCTGACTAAGTTGGCCTTAAATATTTATGATGCGCACAAGAATAAGTGAAACCAATGTAACTTGAAATATTTAAAATTAAAACTTCAACTTAAAATGCCACCTTTGCCTTTCAATAAAATTTAATGTAGTTGCAAGGAAGATATGCAGGAAAACTGAAGCCACGAAGAACCTCCCTTTTTGCCAGCACATTTTGTGGTTCACCTTACAACATCTGCAACACTGTCAGCCAACAGCAGATTTCACTAATTAAAGGATTGCTCTGCCATGTGATCACATGTCCCCATACACACTTGTTAGTACTTTAAATTTAATTATATAAAAAATATGAAATTCAATAACGTAGCTTCTTAGAACACATTAAGATTGGCAGGATAAATGCTCGTGTTACAGTTGCAGCATATGGAAGTTCTTGGATGTCAGGTTGGTCCACTGGAAGTGTTGGAATTCGGCTCAGCGTTTATGATTGGGTGGTCTAAATGTAGGTACTGCAATGCAACATGCAGGAAAATTACCCGGATTCTTTGTAGCAGGAGGCTGTCACACTTCTTAATGTTGGATCATCTGACTTGGTCAGTGTTCACTGAAACAGGAAAGGAGACCCAAGTGGAGGCGGACAGGAGCCTCAGTATTTGCAAGTGTCCAACAAGTTTGAGATTCTTTAAGTTGGTCCAGATGAAAGTAAGGATCACAGTATAGAGCCATTCAAGAAGGGGAGTAATGAGAAATATTGTAGGAGCAGGGAATTTAAACTACTCTGCAGTAAACAGAATGAGTCAGCTGCACTGCCTGCCAAGTACCAGGGTTCAGGGCGTCTGCTCAGGGCTGGAGAGAAACTTGCAGTTGGAAGGGAAAGATCTAGTTGTCACAGTTCATATAGGTTCCAACAACATAAGCAGGTCAAAGGATGTTCAACAAAGTCAGCACTAGGAGCAAGGCAGAACCTCAAAAGATCGTATTATTAACAGAGCCATGTGTAAACTGGAACAGGACAAATCAGATTAGAAAGATGAATGCGTGGCTCAGACTGGTGCTTGGGATCACACTAGGCCTAGTATTACTGCTGACTGCATATACTATGGAAGTAGACTGGATTTGAAACTAAACAGCGAGGACAAGGGATCAAGTTTGGAATGAAACAGTAAATTGAAGAATAGAGTCAAAACCAAAGACAAATGGTATTAGATGGACCGCAACAGGAAACAACGTAGTATAAATCCAAGAGTTATAGGCACATCAGAAAACAATGGCTTGTAATTGATAGAGACTGGACCTGTCAGAAGGAAAGCATAATCCAGATAGGATTTCATAAGTGTTTTAGGTTAGTTTCTTGGAATAACATGATCTGAAGCACACCAGAGAGCAGGCTACAGGCCATAAGATACAGCAGAATTAGGCCATTCAACCCAATGGGTCTGCTCTACCAAATTATCATGGTTAATATGGTTCTGAGCCCTGTTCTCCTGCCTTCTCCCCATAACCCTTGACACGTTTACTAATCAAGAACTTGTACTAAATACGCTCAAGGAGTTGGCCTCCATAGCCTTCTGTGCCAGGGAGTTCCACAGATGCACCACTCTCTGGCTGAAAAGATTCCTCTTCTCAGTTCTAAAGGGCCATTCCTTTAGTGATGTTGTGTCCTCATATCCTACTAATGGAAACATCATTTCTGCATCAACTCTATCCAGGCCTCTCAGCATTCTATGTTTTAATGAGATACCTCCCTTCATTCTTCTAAACTCCATTGAGTACAGACTCAGAATCCTCAAATGCTTGTCATATTACAAGCCTTTCATTCCTGGGTTCATTCTTGTCAACATTCTCTGGACCCTCTTCAATGCCAGCACATCCTTCCTTAGATATGGGGCCCAAAACTATCAATATTTCAAATGCAGCCTAACCCGAGTCTTAAAGAGTTTCAACAATACATCTCTACTCTTGTACGCTAGCTCTCTTGAAATGACTGACTACATTGCATTTGCCTTAACAGCCAAATGAACTTGCATGCTAACCTGAAGAGAATCCTGAACTATGAGCTTCATATTTCCAAATCCTTTCCCAGTTAGAAAAATAGTCTATGCCTCTATAATCACTACTATTCTAACTTGACACTTTCCCACATTGTATTCCATCTGCCACTTCTTGCCCAAAAGCCTAAGATGTCTAAATCCTTCTGCAGCCTCCCTGCTACCTCAACATTGCCTGTCCCTCCACCTATCTTTGTGTATTCTGCAATCTTAGCAACAATGCCCTCAGTTCCTTCATCCAGATCATTATGTATAACATAAACAGTTGTGGATCTAACAATGACACAAAACTCCATTCGTCACTGACTGCCATCGTGAAGGAGACCCCTTTATCCCCACTCTCGGCCTCTGCCAGTCAGTCAGTACCTTGCCCCTAACATCGTGGGCTTTATTCATATTTAGGAACTTCCTATATGACACCTTGTCAAAGGCTTTTTGGAAATTCAAACAGATCACATCCACTGGGTCTTTTTTGTCTAACTTTCTTATTACTTCCTCAGATTTGTCAGGCATGATCTCCCCTTAAGGAAGCCATGGTGATTCTATTTTACCATACACTTCTAATGCAAGGTTTGTGAAGGTTTGTAGCTCAGATTGAGGTTTAGGGTGTAGGTTTGCTCGCTGAGCTGGAGGTTTGATATCCATACGTTTCATTACCTGGCTAGGTATCATCAGTGGCGACCTCCAAGTGAAGCAAAGCTGTTGGCTCCTGCTTTCTATTTATATCTTTCTCCTGGATGGGGGTTCCTGGGGTTTGTGGTGATGTCATTTCCTGTTCGTTTTCCGAGGGGTTGATGGATGGTATCTAGATCTATGTGTTTGTTTATGGTGTTATGGTTGGAACGCCAGGCCTCTAGGAATTCTCTGGCATGGGACAACACATCTATCCTGGGACAGGCTAAGCAAAGATATGCCAGAGAATTCCTAGAGGCCTGGTACTCCAACCACGCCATAAACAAACACGTAGATCTAGATACCATCCGTCAACCCCTCAGAAAACAACAGGAAATGACATCACCACAAACCCCACGAACCCCATCCAGGACAAATATATAAATAGAAAGCAGGAGACAACAGCTTCGCTTCACTTGGAGGTCGCCACTGATGATGTTACCTAGCCAGGTAATGAAACGTCTGGATATCAAACCTACACCTCAGCGAGCAAACCTACACTCTATACACTTCTAATCTCATCCTTAAGACCTTACCAATGACGGAGGTCAGACTAACCAACCTACAGTTTCTTGCATTTGTCTCCCTCCCTTCTTGAACAGGGGTGTTATAGCCATTTAGCCATTTACCAGTCCTCTGGATCCCTTCCTGACTCTAGTCATTTCCTGAAAGATCACCACCAATGCGCCTTCAATCTCCTCAGCTACGTCCTTCAGAAGTCTGGTATGTAGTCCATCTGGCCTGGGTGCTTTATTCACTACAGCTGGTATTGCATAACGTGATAGCATTAATTCCCATAGGGAAGGCTGCCCTCGGTAGCATTGACCATAAGATCACGGAATTTTACATTCAGTTTGGGGAAGAAATGAGTGGATGAAAGGCTACTTTTTTTTAAATTAACAAAGCAAATTATGAGGCCACAAAAGCAAGTTTGGCAAAGTGAATGGTGAATCACAATGAAGGATAGATCAGAAGGATTGATATAACAGTAGAAATTTAAGGGGCCATTTCAGAAAACAATACATACATTTCAAAGTACTCTTGACTTGTGCTTTTTTGATGCTGAAAGGTTCTGGATATTAGAAGGTGAGTCATTCTCTGCAGAACACCCAGCCTCTCACATTCTTGTAGCATAGATATTTATGTTTGTGTTTGATCCAGTTCAGTCTCTGGTCATGGCATTGACAGTACAACATAAAACAATTATTTTGTCGAACGTCAAAGGAATCTGGTTAGATCCTTTTGTTTGATCAAGTCACTGGTTGATACTTTTGTGATGTGAATGGTATTTGCACTTTTGACTCCATCCAAACTGGAATATCATCTAGGTTTCGCTCTATGTGGATATGCAGTATGTCATTCTCTGAGTTATTGTTTATAGCTTTTCACCGTTTACTAAGAATCCTGCTCTATCATTCAAGTCAAAAGTGGATGGTCTGCCATTTGCCACATTTTTAGTCCATTTGCTTTATTGATATTTCTTTCTAATTTTGCATTTCCATTTATACTGTTGCTTATTTGAGTGTTTTTAGCAAAATGTGGCACTTGCCATTGCATCATTTGTCATCATTAAATACAGTTAACACGAAGTCCTAACTCAGATCCTTTAGACACCACGGTCACAAGACAACCATTCCCAACCCATTCTCTTCGAACTGTCTCCAAGTATTTATACCCTTCCTAAATAAGGTGACTGACACTGTACACACAACTCGGATATGGTATCATCAGTGCACTCTATAACAGAAGCATACCAGCACTTTCTTTTTCAATTCAATCATGAGGAAATCCAGATCCTTCTGCATTTTTGAGCCCTGCAATCTCTTACCATTTAGATAATATGCTGTTTTTCAGTCATGCTAAAATGAACAATTTGACCTTTTCCTTTATTCTACTCTATGTGCAATCTTTGCTTATTCACTTAATCTAGCTATATCTTTAAGTTTTCTTCACAACTTAATATCCTATCTTTGTGTTGCCTAAAGTTTAATAAATATGTCTTCCATCTCTTCATCCAAATCATGTATACAAGTTGTAAACAGTTGAGGTCACAGCACCATTCCCTGTGGTACACCATGTGTTACATCTTCTGGATCAGTGGTGCTGGAAGAGCACAGCAATTCAGGCAGCGTCCAAAAAGCTTCGAAATCGACGTTTCGGGCAAAAGCCCTTCATCATTCCTGATGAAGGGCTTTTGCCCGAAACGTCAATTTCGAAGCTTTTCGGATGCTGCCTGAATTGCTGTGCTCTTCCAGCACCACTGATCCAGAATCTGGTTTCCAGCATCTGCAGTCATTGTTTTTATCTATGTGTTACATCTTGCCAGCTTGGAAAAAAACACTTGTGTCTACTGTCTGCTTCCTGTTTAGCCAACTAATCTTACTATCCATGCTACCTCCAAATTGTGTACTTTTATTTTGAACAATAAGTTGTCAAATAAATTTCCAGAATACATTTGACAAGTTAAGTGCATTGTATCCTTTGGTTTCCCCTTCATCCACAGCATATATTACATCCTCAAAATACATTAATAGATTGCTTAAGCATGATTTCCCTTTCCATGTTGACTCCATGTGATTACCTTAAACTTACCGAAGTGCCCTGCTTTAACTTCTTCAATAACAGTTTCTCACGTTTCCCTTGTAATGGATGTCATGCTATTTGCCCAGTCATTTCCTGCTTTCTTACAATTGCTAATGTCCTACTTAATGGCACTGTCCCCAAATCATTTAACTCACTAGGCACTTTTAGGTCCACTTGGTTCCAGTCAATTGATCAACCTGCAACTCCAACAACTTAGTCAATACCACTTCTCTGGTGATTGTGATTTTCCCCGAATTCTTCCCTCCACTCCATTTCCTGATTTATTGCTGCTTGAGGTATTACTTGTCTCATCTATAGGGAAGACTGAAGGAAAATATCTGTTTAATTCTTCTGTCATTTTATTATGCTTCATTATTAATCCTCCTTAATTCAGCATCCCTTTCTAAAGAAAGGACGCTCATCTTGTCAACTCGCTTATTTTCAAATATTTTAAAAACTCTTACTACCAATTTTTATATTTCTGGCTAGCTTTCTCCTGTACTGTAAGTGTTCCCTTCATTATATATATTTTTTTTAATGTTCTGCCCAGTCTTCTGATCTGCCACTTGTTTGTGCACAGTTGTACACTTTCTTTAAATTCAATACGATTTCTAACATTTCTGGTTAACCAGAGGTAGGTGTGAAGAATCTAACCACATTCTTTTGAGATTCAACAGAATTATTATCGTTGAATCTTGCAGTGTCAACACCATAACCAGAAACTGAACTGAATAAAACAGAGAAATAAATATCTATTCTACAAGAATCGGTGAAAGGATTGGCATTCTACAGAGAATGACTCACCTCATAATAACCAGAACCTGCTCAGCATCAAAAAAAGCACAACTCAAAAATGTAATGGAATACTTGGCATTCAATTGGATGACTGCTACTACAACAAAATTTAAGTTCAACACAACCCAGGACAAAGCTGCCTGCTTAACTGGCATCCCAACACCTGAAACACTCATTCCCCGCACCATCGGCTCACAATGTGTTCAATATGTGCCATCTACAAGATGCACTGCAGCAACTCACCTGGATTCCTCAGACAGAATCTTCCAGTGTTTGACAACATCCCTGCATAAAAGGTAAGTGTACTGAAGCAGATTTTCAATCATTTTTGTATTCAAAATATGGTTATGCTGGAAAATTAATCCACTGATAGCTTCAAGTATTGCATTCTCAAGAGACATCCTTCTAATCACACCAGCTTGAACCTTTCTTTGCTTCCCACACCAGTCATAGTGCAGCTAGAGACTGTCAATTTAGTGTGAATTGCTGCCGGATTATTCTGGGCGTCCTGACTAAGATATGTATCCCAGAAGCTAATCAGGTCTGTCTAAACTTATTTTATGTCACAGTACCTCTCAAAGTTTGTTCGCCAATCTTTTGCCAAAGCAAAATAATAGACAAATTCACCATAGAATCACTGAAAATCCTTCAAATCTGGAATTTGATTTAGTCACCTTAAAGCTTTGATCTTCTAATTTCTTATGTCTAAAACATTAACATTCAGACATTATAAAGCAGACATTATGTAGCCTAACAAAATACTAAGTGCACTGAGAACTATCCAATCCCAATGATCTTGAGCTTCGAGGAAATCGGAAACTGAATTTTGCTCGATTAATACAAACACAACAGTAACTTTACATCAAAAGTCTTTCATTGGCTGTAAAATGCTGGTAAATCAGGAAAGGCACTATACAAGTGCAAACCTTTCTTTTTAAATGTTTTAGTTATGCTTGGTAGTTTGCATCCAAAGCTTCCAAAAAAGGTAGACAACTCAAGGTTTGCATCTACAAGTACAAGGTAGTGAATGAGGAAATAACAACTTTACAAATGGACATAGATAAGTTAGGACAGTGGGCCAAAATGTGGCAGATGGGAATTTAACATGGATAAGTGAGAGGTCAAAGTTAAAAATCACAACACCAGCTTATAGTCCAACAGGTTTAATCCGAAGCACTAGCTTTCAGAGCGCTGTTCCTTCACCAGATGGTTGTGGAGTACACAATTGTAAGACACAGAATTTATAGCAAAAGTTTGCAGTGTGATGTGTGAGAGGTCATGCACTTGGGTCAAAAAAATGGGAAGGCTACAGGTTATCTAAATGGAGAGAGGCTTCGGTTTGATCCAGTGCAGAGGGATCTAGGTCTTCTCATTCATGAGTCACAAAACTAGCATGCAGATAGAGCAGGCAATAAAGAAAGCAAATGGGATATGGCCTTTTATAGCTAAAGGAATAGAATATGAAGTAAGGAAGTATTGTTGCAACTATACAAGGCATTAGTGAGATCGCACCTGGAGTATTGTGCGCAGTTTTGGTCCCCTTATTCGAGGAAAGATGTAGTGCCATTGGAGGCAGTTCAGAGGAGGTTCACTGGATTGATGTCAGAGATAAGGGATTGTCATAGGAAGAGAAATTGAACAGTTTAGGCCTATACTTTCTGGAATTTAGAAGAATGAGGGGAGATCAAATTGAGGTATTCAAATTGATAAACGGTGTGGATAAAATAGACATGGAGCGTATGCTTCCTCTCGTGGGGCATTCTAGGATGTGAGGTCATATTGTTAGGATAAGGGACAGCAAATTTAAAACAGAATTAAGGAGAAACTACTTCTCCCAAAGGGTTGTGCATCTGTGAAATTCACTACCCCAAAATGCTGGATACTGGAACAGTCAGTAAGTTTGAGGAGGAGTCAGATAGATTTTTAATTGGCAATGGATTAAAGGGATATGGAGAAAAGGCAGGAAAATGGGGGTGAGGAACATATCAGCCACGATCGAATGTCACAGCAGACTTGATGGGCCGAATGACCTAATACTGCTCCTGTATCTTATAAATGAAAGTTGCTATTTTATCCTGCTTTTGACCATGAGTGCCATACAATTTGGACAGGTACATGAATAGGAAAGATTTAGAGGAATATGGGCCAAACACAGGCAAGCGGGATAGTTTAGATTGGGAAATTTGGTCAAAATGGATGAGTTGGACCGAAGGTTCTTTTCCATGCTGTATAACTTACTCTTATAACTAAAACCTATTAAAATAAATATGGAAGTGTTTCAGCTTCAGTTTGTAGAGAATCAAATTAAGTTATCTTGCCATTTAATATAAATGCAAATATCATGTCTTGCCACAATGCTCCAAAGACAGAGCTATCACTTCAAGCACAAGTTGTATATCAAGGGAATTAACATTTAGTCTTCACTTATCCAAGAAAACCTATGTGTATATATTGTCTAGATCATTTGCTGGTCTACTTAGATTTACCATGTTTAATTTTATTTAGATTTCCTTGCTCACCATAAAAATTATTTTAGAAACATAAATAGGAAGAGTAGTTGACCATTTGGCCCATCAAACCCACTCTATCACTAAAAACGACAATGATCCTCTATCTCAATACTATTCTCCTTGCTCTCCCAATCTCCTAGACGCCTTTAGATTCTAGAAATATACTTTAATGATTTGGCCTCCAGAACCTTCTGAGGTAGAGAATTCCCCAGGTTCACCATCCTCTGGGTGAAGAAAGCTTTCATTTCTGTCCAAAACAAAACTGCACACAATAATATAGCTGTGGTTTCACCAAGGCTCTGTATAGCTGCAACAGAACTTCCCTGCTCCTGTATTCAAACCTTCGAAATGAAGACCAATATATCAATTGCTTTCCTAACTGCTTGCTGTAACAGCATACTTGTTTACAATCATCAGTATGCAACAACACCCAGGTCCCTTTGTATATCAACATTTACCAATTAATTACTATTTAATTAATATTCCATTCTGCTTTTCCAACCAAAGTGGACAACTCTACATTTATCAACGTTATACTGCATCTGACACGTAAAAGGTAAAGTTATCATAATCCTACCAGACCATAGGACTGCACTCTCAGTAAAGAGACAACTGATAGTGGTTTAACCTGAGGGTCACCATACCTCAAGATTAGGAGAGATGTTGAGAAGCGCAGTTCTTTGTTGCAACCTCAGCCAATGCAAGTATTGAACCCCCATTGTTGGCATCATTCTGCATTCTTTCCAGCCAACTGAGCTAACTGATCCTGATCTGCCATGTACTTGCCCATTCATAACTTGTCTAAAATTGTGCTGAAGCCTCTTAACATCCTCCACACCAGTCATAAATACACCTAGCTTTGTGCTGTCAACAAACTTACAAACATTACAGTCAGTTCCACCATTAAAAATCATTGATTTATCTTATGAATAGCTGGGGCGTAAGTAATGGCTCCCATAGTACCCCAATTGTCACTGCCATCCATTCAGAAAATAGTATTTATTCCTAATGTTGCCTGCCTGATGATTTTTTAAAAATAATCCAGAAGTGGTCCTACACATTTGAATGCTTTTCCCCATCAAGTTTTTTTCATCTATTACCCATCACCAATAAACCACCCGCGTCTTCAACTGAATAATTTACATGCAAAGTCCATTAACAGCAATGCAGACAATCAATGGTGAGGGAGAGCTAGGGATAGGAGGGGGCTCAATCAAAATGGAGTTGGAAGGGGAAATAAAGCACTCTACTCCTTCAACTAATCAATTCTTAATCCATACCAATATACTAGTCCCAATCTCATGTGCCTGGACTTTGCACGATAGTCTATTATGCGGAACATTATCAAAAGCTTTCTGACAATCCAAATACAGTATTCCACAACTGTGGGTTCTCCCTCAACAATTCTACTACATAAGTCCTCAGAACTTCAGTAGGTTTGTCAAACACGATTTCTCTTTGAGAAATCCACGTTGAATTTGTGCAATATTGTTGGAACTTCAAGTATTGTGTTATCACATCCTTTGTAAAAGATGACAGCAATTTCCCTATGACTGATGTCAAGTTAACTGGTCTGTAGTTCCTGGATTTCTCCTTCCCTCTTTTTTTTTAAAATGGAATGTACAGTTACATTTGTAACCCTTCAATCTGCCAGGACTGCTCCAGAATCTAGAAAATTTTGCAAAATGACAACCAACACATCCACGTTTCCATGGCTATTTCCTTTAGTACTCCAGGATGTAATTAAATCACCAGGGCTTGATATCGACTTTCAGTCTTACTTATTTTTCCAGCACTATTATTTTTAACTAACTGTCAATTTCCTTCAATTTCACCTTCACAAAAGACCTATGATAGGGTTAGCACCTCTGGTTGAAACTTTATTGCTGGAACAGCACAGCAGGTCAGGCAGCATCCAGGGAACAGGAGATTCGACGTTTCGGGTTTTTTTTGTCTCCTTCTGTGCAGACAGAACCAAAGTAATTATTTAAATACGTTACCATTTCCTTGTTTCTATATCCCTTTCAAGTCTACTCTCACTATTTTTCTCCTCTTAATCAACCTCTTGGGCTGCCTTTTCCGAATTCTGAACCGCTTCCAATCCTCGAGCTTGCTATTGCTAGTGACTTTAAACAACTATTTCGATCGGAAACTACCCTTAATTATTTTATGAACCACGGCTGTAGCTTAATTTCATCCAAAAGAAATTTTCTAAACTCAATACAAATTATGTATCAATAAAGCATTACAGAGTCATATAGCTGGACAGCATGGAAATAGGCGCTTTGGTCCAATTTGTCCACGCCAATCAGACATCCTCGATAAATCTAGCCCCATTTGCCAGCATTTGGTTCAAATCCTTCCAAACCCTACCTTGTCATATACCTATCCAGATACCTGTTAATGTTGTAATTCCACCTCTTCCTCCAGTAGCTCATTCCATACATGCATCACGCTCTGCATGAAAATGTTGCCCGTTAGGTCCCTTTTAAATCTTTCCTCTCTCACCTTAAACCTATGCCATCTAGCTTTGCAGTCCCCCACCCCGGGAAAAAGACCTTGGCTATTCACCCTATCCATGCCCCTCATGATTTTATAAACCTCCAAAAGGTCACCTCTCAGCCTCCAACACTCCAAAAAAAATAGCCCCAGCCGATGCTGCCTCTTCTAACTCAAATCCTCCAACAACATCCTTGCAAATCTTTTCTGACCCCTTTCAAGTTTCACAACATTTTTCCTATAGCAGGGAGACCAGAACTGAACAGAGAATTCCAAAAAAGTGACCTAACCAAACTCCTGTACAGTTGGAACATGACCAACCAACTCCTATACTCAATGTGCTGACCAATAAAGGTTAACATATCAAACAGTGTCTTCATTATCCTATCTACCTAAGACTCCACTTTCAAGGAAATGTGAACCCGCAATCCAAGGACTCTTTGTTCAGCAACACTCTCCAGGATCTCACCATTAAGTTATTAATTCTGCCCTGATTTGTCTTTCAAATGAGGTACTGCATTTTGATCTAAATTAAACTCAATCTGCCATTCCTCAGCCATCTGATCGTGGTTCCATTGCACTCTGAGGTAACATGCTTTGCTGTCCACTGTACCTCTAATTTTGGTGTCATCTGCAAACTTACTAACCATATCTCCCATGTTCACATCCAACCATTGGCATAAATAACAAAAGCAGTGATCCAGCACGGATCCTTGCTGCAACTGCTGGTCACAGGCCTCCAGTCTGAAAAGCAAGCTTCTACCAGCACTCTCTATCGCGTATTGTCAAGCTAGTTCTGTATCCAAATGGCCAGCTCTCCTTGTATTCCATGTGACCTAAGCTTGTTAACCAGTCTACTATGCAGAACCTTTTGAACATCTTACTCAAGTCCATATAGATCATGCCCACCACTCTGCCTTCATCATCCTCTTGGTTACTTCTTCAAAAACCTCAATTAAGTAAATAAGAATTTCCCACATACAAAGCCACACTGACTATCCCTAATCAGTCCTTGCCTTTCCAAATAAATGGAAAGCCTGTCCCTCAGGATCCCCTCCAAACACCTGCCCACCACTGATGTCAGGCTCACCAGTCTAGAGTTCCCTAACTTTTCCTTATCACTTTTTTAAATAGGGGCACCACATTATCCAACCACCAATATTCCAGTACCTTACCTGTGGTTATCGATGATATAAGTATCTCAGCAAAGGCCCAGCAATCACTTCCCTAGCTTCCCACACAGTTCTAGGGTACAACTGATCAGGTCCTGGGTACTTATCAACCTTTATGTGTTTTAAGACATCCAGCACCATCTCTTCTGTAATATGGAGATTTTTCAAGATGCTGCTATTTGTTTTCCCAGTTTCTCTAGCTCCCATATCCTTCTCCGCAGTAAACACTAATGCAAAATACTTTTTAGTATCTCCCCTATCTCCTGCTGTTCCACATGTGGTCAGCCTTGCTGATCTTTAAGGGGAGTTGAGTGTGGTGCTGGAAAAGCACAGCAGGTCAGGCAGCATCTTTAAGGACCATATTCTCTCACTAGTTGTGTTTTTGTCCTTAATGTGTTTCTAAAACCCCTTTGGATTCTCCTTAACCCTATTTGACAAAGCTATCTCATGTCACCTTTTGCCCTCCTGACTTGCCTCTTAAGTATACTTCTACTCCATTTATACTCTTCTAGGGAATCACTCAATCCTTGTCTACACCTAACATCTGTTTCCTGCTTTTTCATGACCAAAATCTCAATTTCTCTTGTCATATACTATTCCCTACACGTACCAGCCTTGCCTTTCACCCTAACAGGAACACACCGTCCCGGGACTCTCGTTATTTCATTTTTGAAGGCTTCCCACATTTCAGCCATTCATTTACTTGCAAATATCTGCGCCCAATCAACTTTGGAAAGTTCTTGCCTAACACCAAAGTTGGCCTTCCTCCAATTTAGAACTTGAAATTTTAAATCCATTCTGTGCTTTTCCATCAATATTTTAAAACTAATAGAATTATGATCACTAGCCCCAAAGCGCTCCCCACTGACACCTTAGTCACTTACCATGCCTTATTTACCAAGAGAAGGTCAAGTTTTGCTCCTTCTCTAATAGGTACATCCACATACTAAATCAGAAAATGTACACACATAAATTCCTCTCCATCCAAACCTTTAACACCATGGCAGTCCCAGTCTATGTTTGGAAAGTTAAAATTTCCTATCATTACCACGCCATTATTCTTACAGGTAATAGATCTCCTTTACAAATTTGCTTCTCAATTTCCTACTGACTGCTGGTTGGTCTAAAGTACAATCCTAATCAGGTGAGCATCCCTTTCTTATTTCCTTTGCAACCAAAATAACTACCCTTGATCATCAAATCATAATAGTTTTTACACAGGCTGTACCACTCTCTGCATAAGCATCAAAATTAATGGGAAGAACAATTATTTGTATTAGGTCATTTCCAACGCATTACTCGTTTTAACATTAAAACAACGCAGTAAATTTTCTCCAACTTGTCGCTCATCAAGAAATATGATTGGTGTAAGCTATTGTGGTTCTGTTCGCCGAGCTGGAAGTTTTTGTTGCAAACGTTTCGTCCCCT
Organism: Chiloscyllium plagiosum; assembly: GCF_004010195.1. Taxonomy (NCBI): domain Eukaryota; kingdom Metazoa; phylum Chordata; class Chondrichthyes; order Orectolobiformes; family Hemiscylliidae; genus Chiloscyllium; species Chiloscyllium plagiosum. The sequence continues at coordinate 17,176 of NW_025212001.1, forward strand.
GGCTAGGCGACATCATCAGTGCTTGGGAGCCTCCTGCGAAGCGCTTCTTTGATGTTTCCTCCGCTGTTTATAGTGGTCTGTCCCTGCCGCTTCCAGTTGTCAGTTTCAACTGTCCGCTGTAGTGGTTGGTATATTGGGTCCAGGTCGACGTCTTCTTTTTGCAGTTGTGTACTGCAGTGTGTTGTGGCCCTTTTGAATAGTGTCCTGATGCAGCTTCGTTTGTGTGTGTTGGGGTGGTTACTTTCATAGTTTAGGACTTGGTCTGTGTGTGTGGCTTTCCTGTATACCCTTGTAGTGAATTCTCCGTTCGGTGTTCTCTGTACCATCACGTCTAGGAATGGGAGTTGGCTATCCTTTTCTTCTTCTTCTCTCGTGATTTTTCTATTTCCGTGTTTTTAATGATTACAAACGTGTCATCGACATATCTGACCCAGAGTTGGGGTTGAATTTGTGGTAGGACTGTCTGTTCTAATCTTTGCATAACTGCCTCTGCTATGAGTCCCGAGATTGGTGATCCCATGGGTATTCCGCTGATTTGTTCGTATATCTGGTTGTTGAATGTGAAGTGTGTTGTGAGACACAAGTCCAGTAGTTTAAGTATGCCGTCTTTGTTGATAGGTTCAGCGTCCTGTTTTCTGTTCTGTATGTCCAGCAGGTTGGCTATTGTTTCTCTGGCTAGGGTTTTGTCAATCGAAGTGAACAATGCCGTCACGTCGAATGATATCATGGTTTCTTCTTTGTCTATGTGTATATTACACGTTTGTAATCATTAAAAACACAGAAATAGAAAAAACACACACCAGATCATCAACGCCACACTCACAGGAATCCGATCCACGAGAGAAGAAGAAAAGGATAGCCAACTCCCATTCCTAGACGTGATGGTACAGAGAACACCGAACGGAGAATTCACTACAAGAGTATACAGGAAAGCCACACACACAGACCAAGTCCTCCATCAACAAACACATCGACCTGGACCCAATATACCAACCACTACAGCGGACAGCTGAAACTGACAACCGGAAGCGGCAGGGACAGACCACTATAAACACCGGAGGAAACATCAAAGAAGCGCTTCGCAGGAGGCTCCCAAGCACTGATGATGTCGCCTAGCCAGGGGACGAAACATTTGCAACAAAAACTTCCAGCTCGGCGAACAGAACCACAACAACGAGCACCTGAGCTACAAATCTTCGCACAAACTTTGGTGTAAGCTATATTTGGGATATAGTTAACTAGTATTTGCATTCTGGTTTAACAGCTTTGTTTTGGAAAAATAAAATTCAGAGTACTTTAGGTGTTCAGAGATGGGTCTTAAGATTCTGTTCTTAATCCAAAGGACATGGAACCTTTTCAAGGAGGCCTTGAAGCTTAAAGTAACGAGGGGAAAACAGGAACAATTTGGACAATCAATACGATCATACTGAATGCCAAGGAAGCTCAAAGGGTCAAATGGCCTAGTCCTATTTGCTATATTTTGGTGACCCTGCATATCAAGTTTTTAAAGTGACTTTATCACAAAGCAAGACACCAGGTTATGTTCATTACCTCAAAGTATAATCCACAATCATTTAAACTGGCAATTAACTAAGTCAATCTGCAGAAATTCTTCAGATGAAATCTCAGAACAGTTACATATAATAACAGCTAGATGTTATTACAACCTTTTATGCATGTGTGAATCATTTTAATTGAGTAAAGGATTTTACAGTAGCTTCGTTTAAATCACAGAATGCAATTGTTCATCATTGGTAAATAAACAGATAATGCAAAGACTAAGTTTGTTTTCAAATCCTATAACCGCTACATGGTTATAACACAAAACAGTGTTGTCTCAACTTGATGCTTTGCATTGTAGAACACTTCATCTGCTTTTCACTTGTGCAAACCATAGATTTATTTCAATAACTTGGTGACAAAGATGCCAAGTAAGCAGCAAAGCAGTAAACAGGAACCCCAGTAAGTTTCATATCGACAGTAGCCATTCAGGAACTGAGCAACTGATATCATTCTATGATGATACACTAATAAACAGTGATGCATAACAGAACAATAATAATAAGGACTTTAAATCTTTTGTGGAAAATATAGAATGTAGACTAGTCATTGCCATATTTTCACCATATCCCAGTCAGTATCATTTTTAATCACAATTTAAAGTTAACCTGCTATTTAAATTGACTTAATTATGAAAATAAAGATTACATTTCACAAACAGATTTGGGGTTTTTCACTTATCAAATGCATTCCAATATTTAATATTCAAAATTTGTGTTTTTGTTTTAAACAAACAAGAATAAAGAACACAAGCTGGTCATATAACGAATATATTATATGTACAGAGTATCACACTTGGCAGCTCAAACACCTATAACAAAAACACCTTTAAACAACACGCAATAATTATTTTGCAAGCCCTAACAATGTAACATCTCTACAGTCCTCTTTCTCACACAGCTTTAACTTGCAATCATGCAGATCCGTAAAAAAACACAAGATGTAGCTTTAATCTGATCACAATTAACATTAATGTCTTGCAATAAGACCATTGCATTTTTTTTATCATCTGCATATCCCATAGTATGCTGTAACCCCAATAAATGCACTCATTCCTACACCTATTCAAGACATTTTGGTCTAGTATATTCCCATTGATTGTTAATATTGAGTAAAACAATGCTATTTAGGTGCAGAAAGATCTGGGCATTCCTAGTCTGTTGCGTTTACTGCTGATTTGCAATCGAATCATCGGAGAAAAACAAAGCTCCACCCTACAACGTCCAAATAGATTAGGTAATTCACGTACGGTACGTACGACATCATATTGCAAATTATAAAATGGCCTGTCATAGCAAGTGCAGCACATGAATGTAAATTGCCTTATATTAATGACATTGTTCACGACATATGATGTGCTGTCAATTCGATCAAGGATTAAACGAAACCTTCTTCAACCGTTTCGTTGTCCTTGCACCATAGGTTTCGTTTTCAATAACGCACGTGATTAACCGAACAATTTCACAACATCATGAAAGCTTTCTCCGCCCCAGTGAAACCTACTGGTCAGAGAAAGAGAAATCTATTGTAAAATGTTAATTACAAACGATCCTAAACAAACCAAAAGCAGATCAGAATTTGCTGTTTATGAGTGTCAATGTCGACGATTGTTTCAAGAGGTGAGGTAGCTCACGACTCTACGGCTGTTTTGAAATATACACTGACAGCGAAGGGCCGAGACTCAAAATTGTACCACCCTTAGAACCACTTTCCACGCGTCTCTCAGCTTGCAGTCATCTAAGGGTTTACCGTCGTTCATGCGAAATGATCGAGTTACCACGTCTGAGTATAAGCCAAGCTAAACAACGAAAAGATAAATAAAAGCACAACGTTCTTTCCAACCCCTTCACCCTACAGCCGCAATATTGGCCCAACAGTAATGAAGAAACGTGGTATGTGTGGCTAAATCCCCAAGACAACGCCTCACATTTCCCTGCAATCTCATATCCGTGTGCAGAGGCAAAACTGCCAGACACCCCGGACAGTCACCCAGGCTCACCACCGAGTAAGCAACCCTAACTACATTCACGCGAGCAAGGGAAACCCCTGACTCTATCACGATAGGCATCGGCAAAGAGTTCCTGCATTTTGTCAGCCAACCAGACAGAGTACAGTGCGCTGGGCCTGTGTCAGCATATAAAAAAAACATTCATGTTTTGCTCACGGTGCAAATTCATAACCAACGGTTATCAAGGTTGACAAGCTTCAATACCACCTTCCCACTAACCCATCCGGTCCACTGGTTCATTGGTACAAGAAGCATCCTATCCAAATCTGAGTTAACCTGCACATTCTGAAGCACGTTGCATCAGCAAAGGCGCAATTATGTTCATGTTTCTATTGTGCTCAAGACAGTTGTTTTATTGCAAAATCGGCCTTGGGAAAATAATTTATGTGGGGCTTCGCTTGCGCCCTGTGCTTTCTATACGTTTATTGTTTGTGTGTGAGAGAGGGGGTACCCTTTTCTAATATCTCCGGCGTAATGTTCAGGCTGACACTGCTGTTTTTACCTGCTGTGCTGGGTGTCCAGGGCGGCGGCGAACAACCGCCGGTACTTGTTCCCGAGCAGCTTCCCTGACAGCAGCTGGTGCTGGACCCGCCCGGCGGCTTCCATCCCTCCTGCTCCTGCAGAAGCAGCAATCCGGGGACCAGGAGCAGGGAAGATCAGCGAGTCCGTGTACAGGAAAGAGGAGGAGGAGCCGGCGGCAGCGGCGGTCGCGGAGGGCGGGTAGCCGGGGTCCGGGTGTGAGGTGCAAGAGAAGGAGGCGGCGCCACCACCGCCGGTTGTGTGAGGAGCCGGAGCCGAACACATCATCCTCCGGGTGGGAGAGAAGGAGGGGGAGGCAGAGGAGAGGAGAGAAAGGGAGGAGGGGGTGGGATGTGGAAGGGGTGAAGGGAGGGAGGGTTGTGTGAGAAGCGGCTCCTCCCAGGAAACGGGGGTTAAGCGGGCAGCCGTTGATCACTGCCTGCGGGAGGGAAGGATGGATAGATGGAAGGAAGGCCCCTCTCTTCCCCCCCCCCAGCGCCGGTCTCTCGGTTATAGATTCTCAAATGGCCGCCCCGGCTGTCCGCATCGTTCGCAGTCCGAGGAGGAGCGCCCGATTTGCGGCGGTTCCCCCGCCGAGTTGGGGAGGCTCGGGGAAGGGCTCTGGGGTGGGTGTGTCGTGTCGTATCAGGTCACGACGCTCAGCTGCCCGTCGCTCCGCGGTCCCGGCCACTGCTCAGGCTCGGATGCGCCGACGACGCTGCCATCTTGAAATTGCCCTGCTGACGGTGGGCGCGCTGCACGCCGGGATGGGCTGGCGAGCCTCGGAGGACCGCAGTGGTCCTCCCAGCCCCGCTGGCTTAGGAGGTGGCACCGAAATGAGATGTCACTTATCCCGGCTGGAGGAGAGGTTGGACATCTGCTGAACATCGTCCCCCACCGCTCACGTTCCCAGCCGCGGGTTTATTTCTTTAAATGAACTATTTTTGAGCCTCTTCATACCTCAGGCACTAAGGTAACGTGCAAATGATTCATTTATTGCAAAACTTGCTTGTATCAATCACGATCAAATGAAGGGTATAGTAATTAACATTTTTTTTAAAAAAATTACAATTGTTTTGTGCGTGCACGATCTTTTTTTTACTCTTCCATCATAACTTGTTATTTTTCGTTTCACTTTTCGTCATCCTTTGAATAATGTTCTCTATTTTTCCCTTCCTTGTTTCTTTAATTCGAATGATCTACAAATCCACTGAACTTGAAAAATGGTTGAGATTTATTTATTTCTCACTGCTCGGACTGTTGTACACAAAACGATTCCCTCTTTTGATTGAATGTGCCATTTAAAAAAAACTCATGGTGTATGAGATAAATAATGCTGCAAATTACGATATTAATGTTTTCTGATTACTGTGTTGGCACATGGCTAATAATAGGTTGTTAATATTTAAAATCATGTACTGCCGCACAATTTTTGGACTTTGACAATTCACTGAAACAGAGAGGATATGTATTCTTAAGCACACAGAATACAGGAAGTACTCTGTATATCTTACAATATCAATGCCATGGTACAGGTATCTTTGACCTCTATTTTCTCTCCACAGATCTCGCCTGACTTGCTGAGTACTGTGTTTCCAGCATTTTCTGTCTCTATTTCAGACTGTAACACCCGCAGTACTTTGATCGTGTATTAATGTAAATTCTGACGCTGTTTTAGGATAGTGTAAGAAAATAAAATACTGGGAGCAAAGAAGTAAATAGACCGCACCTCTGTTCAAGAATGTTATTTCATTGACTAAACTGTTTGAACACTTATGTAAACTCTCAAATTGAGTCTGAGAGATTATGTGCTTAAGAATGTGTTGCTGGAAAAGCGCAGCATGTCAGGCAGCATCAAAGGAGCAGAAGAATCGATGTTTCGGGCATAAGCCCTTCTTCAGGACTGAGGAGAATGTGCCAAGCAGGCCAAGATAAAAGGTAGGGAGGAGGGACTTGGGGGAGGAGCGTTGGGAATTCGATAGATGGAAGGAGGTTAAGGTGAGGGTGATAGGCCGGAGAAGGGGGTGGGGGCAGAGAGGTCGGGAAGAAGATTGCAGGTCAAGAAGGCGGTGCTGAGTCTGAGGGTTGGGACTGAGAAAAGGTGAGGGGAAGGGAAATGAGAAAGCTGGAGAAATCTGCATTCATCCCTTGTGGCTAAGGGCTGAATGCAGATTTCTCCAGCTTTATCATTCCCCTCCCCCCACCTTTTCTCAGTCCCAACCCTCAGACTCAGCACCGCCTTCTGACCTGCAATCTTCTTCCCGACCTCTCCGCCCCCACCCCCTCTCCGGCCTATCACCCTCATCTTAACCTCCTTCCATTTATGTATTCCCAACGCCCCTCCCCCAAGTCCTTCCTCCCTACCTTTTATCTTAGCCTGCTTGGCACACCCTCCTCATTCCTGAAGAAGGGTTTATGCCCGAACGTCAATTCTCCTGCTCCTTTGATGCTGCCTGACCTGCTGCGCTTTTCCAGCAACACATTTTTCAGCTCTGATCTCCAGCATCTGCAGTCCTCACTTTCTCCTCTGAGAGATCATGTCCCAATTTCAAAACATAATAACTAATAATGATGAAACATCTCCAAAATCAGTGATAGTTTGGGCAATGAAAGTAACTTGAATGACCACTAAGTTGCAAGGTATGCATTAAACTGTATTTTGTAGAGTACAATAGGAATGTTCAGGTAAAAAAAAGCTAACCAACATGCAGTTAACATAGTATAAAACAAAAGCAGAGTATTGCAGATGTTGCTAATCTGAAATAAGAATGGAAAATGCTGAAGAAACTGAGCATGTCTGGCAGCATCTGGGAAGAGAAAGAAACAGTTAGCATTTTGAGTCCAATGTGACTGCTCCTCAGAACAGAGGACAGGTTTTGCAGGAGAATCATATTGAATTAAAATATTAACTCTGATTCTACCTCCAAATATGGTGCCAAATCTACTAAGTTTCTCCAGTGCTTTTTGTTTTTATTAATGTTTAACATGAACTGTTTAAAAGCCCATCTTGCAAAAAATTGGTTACTTTACCTATTTGATAAGTGTGACTAATGGTAAGATATTGTAATGGGAGATGAAAGAAACTGCTGCCTAACTCCAGGAATGTCCTTTTGAAGGTTTTGGAGAAATGTTGTTTTTCAAGGATCATTCCAAACAATTTAAAAACCGTGGATTCTGTGCTCTCTGGAAACTGGGATGAATAGCAATTACTGCTGGAACACCATAAAATCAGTGAAAGACATTTTATTCTTCCCAAACTGTTATTCTTTCAATACAACGAGCAATTGAGGACTGATTGTGGCTGACTGGCACATTCCAAGGCTTAGGGCTAGGTGAATGCTAAGAGATAACTAAAATTTGGAACAACAGCTATAAAGCTCAATATGGTGTCACAGACAAGATCAAAAAACTACAGAAACCCTTGTACCATCCCCACCCCAACCACTTTTACTGGACGCAAATAGTGTACTTTTTCAAGGGATGATGTATGGATTTTTTAGCTTTTGGTTGTTTACAAAATAGCAGCAGATCTTCATGAATTTAAGAGAAGTATTTATTCACACATTAACCCAGAAAGTTGAAATTTTACATCAATCAAGCACAAGTCGTTTGACATTTGGCAGCCATCTTCGTTATCTTGTTAGAGTCTGATTTAATGAATAAAATTCATTTCCAAATCATCATATGCTGAATGCAGTCCATTTATAAATGGATAAAAAAGCATTCTTTATTGGGATT
>NW_025212002.1:0-519 GCF_004010195.1 Chiloscyllium plagiosum
ATAGAACCATAGTAATAAAAGCAGGAGTAGGTCATTTGACCCGTCAAGCCTGCTCCACCATTCATTAAGATCATGGCTGATCTATCCATTGTCTCAGCTTCTCCTACCTGCATTATCCCCATAACTCTTAATTCCCCTACCATGCAAAAACCCATCCAACTGTGTCTTGAATATATTTAATAAAGCTGCCTCAACTGCTTCCTTGAGCAGAGAATTCCATAGGTTCGCTACTCTCTGGGAAAGGCAGTTCCTCCTCGTCTCCGTCTTAAATCTACTCCCCCTAATCTTGAGGATATATCAGCTAGGCAAAAGTGAGGACTGCAGATGCTGGAAACCAGAATTTAGATAAGAGTGGTGCTGGAAAATCACAGCAGATCAGGCAGCATCCGAGGAGCAGGAAAATCGACATTTCGGGCAAAAGCCCTTCATTAGGAATAGAGGCAGGAAGCCTCCAGGGTGGAGAGATAAATGGGAGGGGTGGGGCTGGGGAGAAAGTAGCAAAGAGTACAATAGGTGAAT
>NW_025212002.1:24288-25000 GCF_004010195.1 Chiloscyllium plagiosum
TATAGACAGGATAGATCGAGTGAATCCTTAGAAGAGTATAACGATAGTTGGAGTATACTTAAGAGGGAAATCAGGAGGGCAAAAAGGGGACATGAGATAGCTTTGACAAATAGAGTTAAGGAGAATCCAAAGACTTTTTACAAATACATTAAGGACAAAAGGGTAACTAGGGAGAGAATAGGGCCCCTCAAAGATCAACAAGGCGGCCTTTGTGTGAAGCCACAGAAAATAGGGGAGATACTAAATGAATATTTTGCATCAGTATTTACTGTGGAAAAGGATATGGAAGATATAGACTGTAGGGAAATAGATGGTGACATCTTACAGAATGTCCAGATTACAGAGGAGGAAGTGCTGGATGTCTTGAAATGCTTGGTGGATAAATCCCCAAGACCTGATCAGCTGTACCCTAGAACTCTGTGGAAGCTAGTGAATTGGTTGCTAGGCCCTTTGCTGAGATATTTATCATCGCTAGTCACAGGTGAGGTGCCAGAAGACCCGAGGTTGGCTAACGTGGTGCTGTTATTTAAGAAAGGTGATGAGGAAAAGCCAGGAACTATAGACCAGTGAGTCTGACGTTGGTGGTGGGCAGGTTGTTGGAGGGAATCCTGAGGGATAGGATTTACATGTATTTGGAAAGGCAAGGACTGATTAGGGATAGTCATCATGGGTTTGTGCGTGGGAAATCATGTCTCACAAACCTAAATGACTT
>NW_025212003.1:0-25000 GCF_004010195.1 Chiloscyllium plagiosum
AGAATGTGCAAACTCCACACAGACATTAGATCATTCACAACTCAAACAGAAAATTGGAAGAGACAACCATCTGAGCCTGCTCCACCACTCATGACCATTTTTGATCATCTAACTCAATAGCCTGCTGCCACGTTCTCCCCCATATCCTTGGATCCCTTTAGCCCCAATTGCTACATTCAACTCCTTGAAATCAAAATTTTGGCATCAACTGATTTCTGTGGTAATGAATTACACAGGCTCACCACTCTGGACAAAGAAATTTCTCATCTCAATTCTCAGTCCTGTAGGCTTGGACTGTGACCCCAGTTCTGGACTCTCTGCCTAATCCTCTTTCAATTTTGTAGGTTACAGGATCCCCATTAAATCTTCCAAACTCCCATAAATATAATCCTTACTGATTCAACCTCACATTTTTACCATATTGATTCTTTCCTGGTATGGTGGGATGACTTTGTTGCATGCCTGAAATAGCAAGAATATCTTTCCTCAGTAAGGAGACCAAAACCATGCACAATATTCCATGTCTAGTCAAATCTTGCATAATTACAGCAAGGAACACTTTCTCCTATCTTCAAATCCTCTTGCTGTGAAGACCAACATACCATTTGCCTTCCTTACCAACTGCTGCATCCACATATTTACATTTAGCAATTGGTGAGAGGGGGCATCCTGGTCTCAATGTACATTCCCTTCAATTAAGAGCCAGGTAATAATCTACATTCCTTTTTTGAGCAAATTACACTCATGCATTTTCCCACTTATTCAAGTTGTTCAAATCACACCGGGACATCCTTCTTCTCAGAAGCTTCTCACCCTTTTGTGCCATCTGCACAAATTGAGATATATTTAGCTCCCTCATCTAAATTACTGCCTAACACTCAGAAAATAGCCTGTTTAATCCTATTGTTTCCTGTCTGCCAGCCAATTTTCTACCCATTTCAATACACTACATGAAACCCACACACTAACTTCACACATTCATCTTGTGGGACTGTTGAAAACCTACAAGTCCAAATAGGCCACACCCACTGGCTCTCCTACATCAACTCTACTAGTTAGTCTCAAAAGAATTCCAGTTGATGTATCAGCATGATTTTCCTTTCATAAATCCATGCCAACTGCTCAATCCTACCATCTTCGCCCCTGAAAATGCTCTATTAAATATTTAACTGGTTTGCACTTTCTTCACTTCAACATGTCTGTAACTCGCAGTTCTCTCTGCTTACTTTTTAAAAAAAAAACGGAGGGGTTACATTAGCTACCCTCCGATCTGCAAGATGTATCTCAGTCTAGAACCTTGGATTCACAATCACTTTTAGATTACTTACAGTGTGGAAACAGGCCCTTCGGCCCAACAAGTCCACACCGACCCGCCGAAGCGTAACCCACCCAGACCCATTCTCCTACATTTACCCCTTCACCTAACACTATGGGCAATTTAGCATGGCCAATTCACCTAACCTTCCCATGCTGGCCAAAGCCCTGCAATCACACCTATGTTACATCCTCATTCACAGCATTAACTAAACTCCAGGTCCCTGTGCAACTTATTCTCAGTCTTAACACTTCGTTAGAACTCTCACTGATTAGAAACAATTTTAATGCAGTCAAATACACAATTTCAGGCACTGGATATTTATTGGCCTTCAAACCCATCAAGTTCCCAAACACCACTGCCCGGATTTCCTTCAGTTTTGCCATCTCATGGTTGGTTTCCTCAAAATCTCAAGTTCGTTATTTAGGTTGAGTTTACAAAAGGACAAAGTAGGTGTACAGATAGTCAGCCATTTTTTGCTCTCCATTATCAACTTCTGCATTTTGACTCAAAGTGACTTACATTTGTCTCTATGGATCTTTTATCTTTGCATATTAATAGAATCTTCATTTTTTTGTTCCTGCAAGCTTTGTTCTAATTTCCTTCCCTCCCTTAAAATCAATCCCTTTGTCACCATTAAAAGTTTAGAATTTAGAGGAAGTTGCACAAATCAACCTACATCCTAGGTTTTGGCAACAAGTGACATTCACACAACAGACATGCACTGATCAAGAATGTCTAACCGTTATTTTTCAATTAACTTTTTTTCTAAGCAAGACGAAAATGGGTACTGCAGATGCTGGAGATTAGAATCAAGATTAGAGCAGTTCCTGATGAGGGCTTTTGCCCAAAACATCGATTTACCTGCTCCTCAGATGCTGCCTAACCTGCTGTGCTTTTCCAGCACTACTCTAATCTTGACTTTTTCTAAGCAACCTGCTTACCTCTGAAACAGATGGAACTTAAACCTGAGCCTCCCAGTCCAGGACAAGACTGGACATTACCACAGTGCCATAAGAGGGCCAATAACTTCTCAGCCAACAGTTTCAGTGCTAAATTCCATTTTCATGGATCACCACAGACCAGAATTCCAACTGGACAAGCCACATCAATATGACTGCAAAGCTGCAGAGCAGCAGCTGGATACTTCCTGACTCATCTGCACAATTAAATTTGAACACGTTGAATGCAGATAAATGCTCACCCTTTATCTTCATTTGTTCAACTGCAGCAATATCCGAGATTTTTTTTGCCTGATCCGTACTTTTGTCAAACACATTCAATGCAACTTACTTACTGTTGGCTGTATATACACAAACTATGCACTACAATAAACCTAGCTCACTTTCCTAGCACTTAGCTGTAAAATCTGTTCTGAGAAGGACAAGGATGTGGGATTATAAACAGCTTCGCAGGCTCCAAATAAAATTACTATCTGGATTTGGAGAATGCCACTACTTCATAATAAAAAATTCTGTGATGATACTACAGGAATGTCATCACAAGCACTGATCAATTGCATCCTGATGTATTGAACAGGATAACCTGGGACAAAATACCAATACTACCACCAACACAGAACCATTTTAAGTTTGTGTGGTGCTTTACTTAAAAAGTATTAAACTAATGAATAGTCTTGAAGAATTTAGTAATTATGCCTTTGATCAGTTTGTGGGGTGACAGCTTATTGCTAGATTGTTAAACTTGCACCTCTGGATAGGATGATGCAAATTCAACTAGAACTGCTGCATGCACTCAATTCCCATTCACCTATGCTCAATGACCTACCCAGGTTCCTGCAAATAAATTATAAAGGCAATTTCCAAATCCACTCCCCCAGTGTAACTGATTCAACCTTAGATCCTTCCAGGATGTGTTCCTCGGATCTAACTTCTGCTTTCAAGTTTAACTGCTTCACCTTCAGCTGCATGCGTCCTATAAATCCTGTCTAAAACTTCTCCCTCACTTTGGCCCCTGTGGACATGATAAAACGTGCCTCTGACGAAGTTTAAGGCCTAATCTTTTTGCCGATAAGTGACAATTTTACTTGAGAACACTGAAAAACCTATGTTTTGTTTGTTAAAAGTTAGTATCACTGCTGTCTCCTATCACTGACTTGTAATTCAGAGTTCAGAACTCATGTTCTGATGACTTGGATTCAAATCCCCATGATATTGAAATATGAAATCAATATAAATCTGGAATTTAAATTTTAATCTAATGTCAACTATGTAACCATTCTCAATTGTCATCAATACCCACCTGGTTCACTTATGTTCTTTATGGAAGGAAATCTGCTATCTTTGCCTGGACTGACAGCCATGTAACCACACTGCTGAGAGTTGGTGTTAACTCTTAACTGCCCTCTGAACAAACCGAGCAAGCAAGCCAGCCAGTTCATGGGCTGTTAGCAATAGACAATAAATGCAGGTGTAGCCAGTAATACCCACATCCAATGAAGAAAGCACCCGTTAATGCTAGTTTGTGCAGAAAATGCAAATTGAAGTGATGTATAGACCTAAAGGGTAACAAAGCTGACGACACTTTCTCAGCAGATCATTTAGCTTTAGATTATGGGAGATCGGGAAAGATAACAGCAAGTGATGAAGGGCATATACTTTTCAGCAAGCTAAAATTTAGATTATATCAAACTTAAAATCTCCAGAGATCAACAAAATTTATATAACAATTCAAACTTAGGGCCTTAAAAGTAGAGTTAATAAAAGCCCAAGACACTGACCTTGTCATTCATTTTGATCTACCACTTTGCTCATGTACTTTGGCATTAAAAAGATGAACTACTTTTAAACAAAAGTAGTCTATTGCACATTTTAAAAATCTCAGGTCATAAATTTAATTCATGACAATGTTAAGAATAACTGCTTCCCTTCCACACCCAAACATCTACTTCAGCTTCATTTTGTGTTTGTTGTGGACTTCCAAAACAAAAGAGATTATTTTCCCCCACACTCTAACAAGTGTTAGGAAATGTCACCCAATTTTAAAAGGCATAGAACAGGGATCAGCTTGCTGAAAGTGACATACTTTGGTTATATAAAAAAAGCATGGCAACCTCTCAAGCTACACAAACAGACATGCAATATTTAGGACAAATTACCAGACCTGAAAGGCAGAAATGGTGATCATGATTTTGAGCTATGAAATGCCACAACACTCACCGAGAAATTGAGTCCCACACAAAGTCAGTTTTAACATGCAGCACAAATGTGACCCCATGTAAGCGTAAAGTATAGGTAATAATACATATTTTTCAGACATGTTTGCACATGTCTAGAAGTTCAAGTAAAAACTAGTCAGGTCCCTCCATTCAAAGATAAAAAAGTTTTCACCTTTTTACCCATTTATCCAGTTGTTTCTTAATTTCCCTAATGCAGAAGTAGAATCACAAAAATGTAGATATAAATAATTTATCTATACTTAATTTCTAAAATATGGCAAGAATGGATAATGATCTAACTTTTCCCACAGCCTAAATAAAATTTTCACTTAAGAATAGAAAACAAAAGGTAGCTGATGCATGAAGCACTATAAGTTCCACTACAAGCCACAGCATTGTGACTTGGAACTGAAGGAGTTCCACGAAAGTCAATTGGTTAAAAAGCTGAAACACTTTTCTTTAGTGCACCTATACCACATGAATTGCAGCAATTCAAGATAGCAAGTCATCACCTTCTCAGAAGGAAAAAAAAGAGGATGAGCAACATGTTGATTTAGACAATGGGGACCACATTCCACAAAGTATGAGCAAAATCAATCCAGTCATGTTAAAAGACTTGAACAAAAGACACCATTCAGCCCATCACTGGTGACAAAGTTTGCTTCACTGCTGCTGCAGCTTTCTGCTGTGTCTCCACACTCACCCCCAACACAACTGCCAAAAACAAAACAAATTTTCAGTTGCCTTTAAAAAGGACTATTTAATCTGTTTCCACTATGCTTTCAGGCAGAGCTTTCATTGTGCTGCCAAGTACGTTTTGTTAAAGCTGCCAGCCTGATTACTGCAAACCCTCATAACAGAAGCATGAGTATACACCAACAGCTGCAAATTCATGATTACCAGTAGGTATGTGATATCATCCTATGTGAACATATCCCAGAACCGTCATTGTGTATTCTTAAGAGTAATGCCAATGTTTTCCAGCAGGTTATGCATGTAATTTGCTGAACTAACTGCTAGTTGCTCCTTTTCAAAGAAATTACATTTTAATAAAGCTAGAATTCAACAATGTATCAAATTTGCATCTATAAAGCACATCATAATACATGCAATATACCAAAGTACTAAATTAGCACTTACCCACTGACCATAACAAATACCCAAACTGTAAATGGGCATGGGTAGCACAGAGGCTCAGTAGTTTGTACTGCTGCCTCACAGCAAAAGGACCTCTGATTCTATTTCATCCTCCAGTGACTGTGTAGAGTCTACATACCCAGCATCCAGTGATGTGCAGGCTAGGTGGATTTAGCCATGGGAAATGAAGGGACACAGTTTGGTGGCTGGTGGGGTGAGTCTAAGAGGGACGTTGTTTGGAGACTTGGTGTGGACTTGATGGCCAAACAGCCTGCTTCCACACATTACCGATTCTGTGATTCTATGAACCAGCTGATAGGCTTCTGGTACCTAAACCTGTTCAGGGTATGAAATGAGACCTTGACATCTACTTTAACCTAAAACAAGCCAATAAGGACTGTAATTCAAAAGACAGAAACTCACATTTAAATAGCATCTTTGTCAGGGACAACTCAAACCTAATTTAAAAATGAACACTAAGCCCAGGAAGGTCTGCATATGGTGAAAGAGAGGGTGTTTGAGGAGGATCTGAGATGAGGATAATAGAATTCAGTGCTTAGAAACAATATTAAAGCAATTTTACAATTACCAAGTAAAAATTATGTGCAAGAGACTATGGTCAAATCAGCTCAGTCAAGACAACAGCATTTGGCGGTCCAGGCAGTTTAGGGGTGCACCCCAGAACGGTATAAAATTTCAACCACGACTAAACTGATTTAAAAACTTACGCTCGCAATCAAGTTCGGAGAAATTTTGAAATGCCAATATTTGACAAATTACCACTCCAGGATTTCACAGGTATTTGTCAGTCATTTTTCACTTAAGATGACCCCTCCCCAAATAATACGTGACGGTGTCTTCACATTGGTTTATTCTATTTCCAGATTACAACTTTAAAGAAAAACGGAACGCAACACTATGAACTGCCCCTTCCATCAAACATATGCCTTGGAAATTGTACGACGACAAAATCTGAAGAAAGGCGGCATTGCTCCTGCAAAACAATATGAACTGTCCTCCAGGTAAGTTTGATACAACAGCCACTTGTGTACCGCCGGGTTAAGTAGGTGCTACTCGCTGCAGCGTTTTATTTCCAGCCCTAAAGCCCCGGGCCTCGCGCTTCCCGGACAACATTCCATCGCCGGGCCTCCCTGCGCCCCTCCCGCACTCCCAACCCACACCCGCCAGATAACCGTCAGAACCCGACTGCTACTCCTCAAGATACCGACCGATCGGGCTGTCAGCTACTACTACTACCACCGTTGAGGGATAAATAACGAAAGAGGCGAATTCCCCCCACCCCCACTTACTCACAAAACTCCCGTTGAAACTCGGTACCTCTCCTGCTCGCTTAGTACCGGCACCGCCCCACTTCCCTGATAACCATCAAGCCCGCGGCAACCGCCGGAAATAAACTCCACCTCATCCATTACAATGCCCCACTTCACAGAGGGGGAACCAATGTTTCAACAAAGCTTCAACCGCAATGCTACTGCACGGTAGAGAGTATAACTACGTGAAACTATGGTATTAATTTTAATAATTCATTTCCTTACGCACATGTTCAAATTATAGCTGTTGTGTTGGTTGACATTTTACTCAGGTCTTCATCTCCCCCCTCTTTTTCCCAGGCAGTTTAAAGTGGTAGCGTCAATGACGCAACGTTTCAGCATTCCGGGGGGTCACGTGGTGTGGTGCAGTGGAACGCGAGAGATGTCCATATTAGGAGCTGGAGTGGAGGGTTTCCTGTGCGTCAGCGGCGCTGAGCTGTTACATGCCGCTGGGCTTGGCTGTTTGTCTGCGAATAGTGTATGGGTTCGGCCAACATTATTAAACTGCTCAAAACAGAGCGGTGAAGAATGGTACAATCATTTCAAGTGGTGTGATTGAATGCCTCGGAAGTGTTGCGGCTCAGAAGGAGAGAAAAAACAGAAATTGCTGGAGAAGCTCAGCAGGGTCTGGCAGCATCTGTGGAGAGAAATCAGAGTTAATGTTCTGAGGGAAGATTACTTGACCCGAAACGTTAACTGATTTCACTCCGCAAATGCTGCCAGAGAGGAATATGGGCCAAGCGCTGGGAAATGGGACTACATTAGGTTGGGATATCTGGTTAGTATGGAGAAAGTGAGGACTGCAGATGCTGGAGATCAGAGTCCAGAGGGTAGTGCTGGAAAAGCACCGCAGGTCATGCAGCATCCAAGGAGCAGGAAAAATCGACATTTCGGGTAAGAGCCCTTCATTAGGAATGCATGGACAAGTTGCACCAAAGGGTCTGTTTCTGTGCTGTACATCTCTATGACTATGATCTGCTGAGGTTTTTCCAGCATGTTTTGTTTTTGACTTAAGCATTTGCAGGTCTTTTGGTTTTAATTTAGAAGGAGACAATTTGGTTCTACCCATCTGTCCAAGCTCCCCACACAAGCATTGCAATTGAGTGCCAATTCTCTTACATCACCTGCCTCACATCCTCACGTAATAATCATCCAATGCCTCAAATGAACCTTCCTTCACTTCCACATAATGTATTCCAGACCCTGGCCATTCCTTTCCATACATCTGCCTTTTAAAATCTGTGCCCTTTCATTCTAGATCCTTTTATGAGTTTTCCTTATCTTTTAGTGTCATAAGGTTATACTGCACAGAAACAGACCCTTCAGTCCAACAGTGGGTCCAACACTACACATATTAAAATGTAGTGGGTGAAGCTAGAGCGGATTTGGCAACTAACTGACCTTAATTATTCAAGTGACAAATATCTCTGAGCCTTTCTCACATGCTGAGGATCAAAGAGTTGATGAAGGGAGTGGGTGGATGGGGTTTGTCACCTAAAAGAGAATTTGGAATTTTCTTTATTCCTCAAAGAGCCCTACGTTAGTAGAAGGACTTGACAGCATTTTTATGCAAAATGTTGTTCAGCAGATTTGATGGTGAATGATCATCTACTGGTGAGCTCATATCTGGAACTGTCAGCCTCTCATGAGGTGGAGATTGGTCAGAACTGCTATTACATTACTGGAAATCCAAAGGCCAAGGCTTTTGAAGAAGAGTCATACTGGGCTCAAAAGTGTTAACTGTGTTCCTGTTGGTACAGATGCTGCCAAATGTGCTGAGTTTTTCCAGCAATCTGTTTGCTCACGCCTCAAGAAGGTTTAAATCCAGTCACAAAAACTGATGAAATTTAAAGTCAGTTAATAATTCTGGAATATAAAACTCTGTAAAGGTGACCATAAAGCTATTATTGATTGTTGTAAAAAACCATTTGGTTCACCAAGTCCAATTAAGGGAGAAAATTTGTCAGTCTTACTCAGTCTGGTCGACACGTAACTCCAGATGTGCAGCTATATGATTGATCCTAGCAACCCATTCAATTCAAGGGAAATTCAGGAGCAGGAACAAATTCTGGCCTTACCAGTGTTGCTCACATCCCAAAATATTGCTGCAGCAAGGGGAGAAAGTAATTACTATATGGCTTCATTAATGATGTTCAGTACAAACTTGCTCAAAGCAAATTTGGGATCACTAACTTGACTGAGTAATTTGACGAGTTTACAGAGAAGATTAATAAGAGTAGAGTGGTTGATGAGTGCATAGACTTGTGCCCAAAACATTGATTCTCCTGCTCCTCAGATGCTGCCCAACTGGCTGTGCTTTTCCAGCACCAAACTCTCACTATCACCTTGGTCATACTGATTTCCTTGCACTCCTTCATGTTTTAAAGAGTGCTACAGCTAGTCATCTGCCTTCTGATCCTGCTGCTCCACTGCATTCTCATTGTTTTTTGATCTGGAAACTGTACAATAAACAATTTTAAAAACATTTCTTTATAATCCTATGCAACCTATTTGGTTCTAAGAATTTTTAAAGAGAGTTAATGTCAATTGTAATTTTATTGAATAATAAGAAAGACTGGTTCATGTGAATTGGTGACCTCAAACTGGAAGCAGTATGACAGGAAGGAAGTTAAGACTTTTAAAAAAACCATGCAGCTCGATATATGGAAGACAGAGATAAGAAGCTACTACTATGAACAAGATAGGAAAAGAGGGAAAAAGTGATCAGTACACAGATGCAGACTCAAAAAGAAAACAGACAAAATAGAAATTGGAGCACATTGAATTCTTGAGAAGAAGCAAATCTTTCTCAGGAAAAAGTCAGTCAAGCTGTTTGGCAGAAAAAAAGAGACATGATTTCTTGGAGGCTATCTGAAATGGTTTGAAACATGAAAAACAACTGTATGATAAGTTCAAGAGATGCTAAAGAGCTGGCTATTTTCCTCAAAGCCAAACAATAAATTGAGGTAATATTGATTGGTCAAATGAAAAATCTTAGCATAAAAACCAAAGAAGATAGGCTTCATAGAAATATAGTCAAGATTAGAGTGGCGCTGGAAAAGCATAGCAGGTCAGGAAGCATCCGAGGAACAGGAAAATCGTCATTTTGGGCAGGAGCTTTTCATGATTTTCCTGCTCCTCGGATGCTGCCTGACCTGCTGTGCTTTTCCAGCACCACTAATCTTGACTCTGATCTCCAGCATCTGCACTCCTCACTTTTGCCTTCATAGAAACATACCTTGCTGATGATAATACCTTGGATGAGCAAAGAAAAGGACTATATAGTGCCACAAGTCTGTCAGACATGATGTAGGGACTTGGAGCTGCTTGAAGTATATCTTTGTTGTATCAGCTACTTAAAATGAAATTTACCTTTCTATTTAAAGTATCTCTTGCCTGTTAATTAGTTTGGTCTGAATCATGTTAAGTCACCTCTTAACCTTCTTCTTGCTAATGAAAACAGCCCCAAATCCCTCAGCCTTTCCTCAGAAGACCTTCCCTCCAAACCAGGAAACATGCTGGTAAATCTCCTCTGCACCCTTTCCAATGCTTCCGCATCCTTCCTATAATGCGGCAACCAGAACTGTACGCAATAATCCAAGTGTGGCCATGCCAGAGTTTTGTACAGTTGCAACATGACCTCATCCCTCACTGCAAGAGGGAACTTCAATACAGCCAACTCTAGCTCTCTAGCTCCTAACTAAGTGGATAGATTTCTTATGTAAACTCTCACAGTGATTTCGTGTTATTTTACCATCTGTGGAGAGATATTACATTCCAGATGAATTTGATTCCACTGTCACCTGATGCTGACCTATACACATTTTTCAGAAGGAACACAAATTGGAACAGGAACCCAATATGATTTATCCCTATCCAGCACAGAGGCAAGGAGTCCAAATGCAGCACTATGTATGCCATCTAAAGTGAATTGAGCAAACTCAACATAGAATATGAATGGAATTTGAGATATTTTTGATTGCATAGTTGTACAGTCATCTCAAGTGCTCCAAGGTTCCAAACCTGGTACTTTTTTACTTCACTTTTACAGGCTGTCATCCATATATAATGTAAATGACAGTCAACTGCACAACTATATCAACAAATTTAACTCCAGAAATGGGCTGCTTAGCTAATCTCAAGTTGTGATTAAATCAGAATGTTGTCACAACTTCTATAAGTCCTTTACTGTGAGAATGACACTATTAATAAGTGTCAAAGCAAAGTAATGTTCTAAACTAAGTAACTTAAACTGCAAATATCAGATCATGCTGATGGGAAATTCATTTCTATCTGCTGCCCTGCAATGTGGAATGCTTTTAGCGAATTGTTAAATATTATCATGGCTATTAGATTGCCTAACTATGTCTGAGTTTTAGAAGATTTGTTTGATTTAATTATATAAAATGTTAAAATCTTTAAATTTTAATTTTGCTAAAAGTTGTAATTTGTTCTTATTTATCATTGCAATAATTTTTAATAATAGAAAATAAAAATAAACCAGCAGTCCTCTGTCCATCCAATTTGTGTTGTTTTTGTTTGAACCCTCCACTGAATGCTGTGTAAGTAAACAAAGTGATCCTACAGAAATTGCCCCTTTTTAGAGTGGCACAACCAATTAAAACAAAAGTTGATTTAAAAAATTTCAAAGTAAACATTGTAGTTGAAATAATTTTATCTCCACCCATGTTGACCACACACTCCAATTCCGAAGGTGGTCAGTGACTGTGGAAGATCCCTGATGTACCAACAGACACACGGTGCTCCTTCAGAGCCATTCTGACATAAATGAAGCTGCAGACATCATGTGATGACCCACAAGGCCCCCACCCCATCCTGGAACTCTGAATGACCACCTTGGCCATGCCCATGGCAGACTCGTGATGCTCTACCTAGCTGTGTCCCCTTTGCTTCAAAGAGGTGGTCAATGACTAAGAGCATGGGACCTTCAAATATTGAGAAGTCTTCAAGTAGTGAAACAGGGCCACACCTTCACATTTCTTGTAGACGTGTAAAACTGATTCATTCAAGGAAGAAAACAAAGTTGGTACTGCTCCTTGCAACACACCGCCTTCAATTTTCAAAAGAACAGGGGAAAAGTACAATGTACAATTCTCTTTGTTAGGGAAGGTTGCAGATGGTTACAGCATGCCAGAACTAATTTGTTATGACTTGCAACTACACAGAAACATTCTTGTCAGGGGTGTGACTTTGAAGAATGCACCAATAGTATGACCAAAATAATTCTTTCCATTAACATATTGCAAAGTTCTCATTGGAAGGTTCTGCCTAATGGCTCAATAAGTTTACTCAATGGCTTATTGTGCTGTTCAATTCTGCACTCAGTGCACTTAATCATAAATGGAAAAGTGTCTTCAAATCTTGCTTCTGATTGCTATCCTGCACCCTCTGCTGGAAGTTAGATGTGGACAGGATTCTGTTCAGCTGCTGTGGTCCCTGTCGCTGCCTCTCAATGTCAAGCCCATTTGTGCACAATGAGGTACCAGCAAACAGAAGGGCCATTGTTGAGTCAAATTCTTATGAAAACGTAAACTCATAGCATTTAGATATCATATTACAAGATTACAAGTGACCAGTTAAAATACAAACTTACTGGTTGTCTAGTAAAATGGTTGTTGATTCTGTTCTGCTCTGAACGTTACACGAACAAGTCAGATCCCAGCGTGAAATCTGGCTTGATAGATCATATTTTGTTTTTGTTTTAAATGATTGTCATTTACAGAAATATAAGCACTCAATTTTGCAGATTCAGTTTTAACAATAAAACGGAAGCTTATTATATAAAAGAAATAACAAAAAAAGATCTAAGTATCTAAATATACCACAGTTTGAAAGATTGCAAAACATATGGCAAAATAAAATTCAATTTATTCTCCAACATTATCATTTTACAGTTACTATTCAAAACCAAAAACAGGCTAATGCCTTTCAGTTTTTTTCTTTCTCCTGTCTTAAACTATCACAATATAAACCAAGTTCTGGCAACACTCCAGGAGGCACATATATGTTTAAAATCATGAAAAAGCACTGGCCTAATTTTTGAACTGCTTCACAAAAATAGATAAAAACATATATACCATTACTTTAAAATTCAAACTGCTAAAAAAAAGTATTAATGCGTATAACTTACAAACTTCTGATCACATTTCTCTGAATTTAAAAGCATTTCAAAGAAAAAAATAAAAGTAACTGATATAATCATTCACTTTTACTTTGCGAATATTTAATTTTGAAGCACTGGAATAAACATGACACATTGTGGATGTTTTTATGAAGCTTTAGTTGTCTTTGCTTGCTGGATACATATATTCAGAGTTTTGGTACAGAGATGAGTAGGCCCCATAGGAAATTTCCCATCCATTAATATTGATTTATGTTTTTAAAAAGTATAGTTTCGAAGTAGAACTGAGTATGCAAAGTTTACCTCATCTCCAGGTCTTTGTGTACTTCCATATGCATATTTGAGAACAACTGACTCAGCTTGCTCTAGGTCAGCAAAGAACATGTCATCTGTAATCCACCTATATTGCAGCAATGAGAGTAATTGTCAATGGTTGCAAATTCACCACTGCTGTTAACTATTATACTTGTGGGTCAATTTCAGCAAGCACACTGATGTCATTTTGATATCTTTATCAAATCAACAACTGACATCAGTTAACCTATCTCATTCTTTCATTTGTTCACTGAACTGCCTGATCCAACTTTCCAATACAATTTAAAAAAAAATCATTCATGCAGTGTGAGCTTTACTGGCTAGGTTAACAGTTATATTCCAGAGGACAGTGAAGAGTCAATTTGTTGTGGGTCAGAAATCACATATTGGTCAGATCAGATAATGGTTACTCTTAGGGCTAACACTTATTTCCAGATTTTTGTTGAATCAAAATTTCACCATCTGCCATGGTGGCATTTAACCCCATGTCCCTAGCACTTTAGCCCAAGGTTCTATATTAATAGTACAATGGCATTACCATTAGGTCTGGCAGCATCTATTGAAGGAGAAATAAAGTTAATGTTTTGAGTGCAATAGGACTTTTCTTCAGAGCATCTTTGGTGTTTTCCAAAGAAGAAACATATTGGACTTGAAATGGCGGTTAACTCTGTCTCTCTCTCTCCACAGATGCTACCAGACTTGCTGAGTTTCTCCAACACTTATTGTTTTTATTTCAGATCTTCACTTTTGCAGTATTTTGGTTTTATGACAGTGCCACTACATCAAAGTGCATTTCCCAGTTTTCAGGGAAAGGATTGCTGTTTGCCTAACCTGAAATCTAAACCAAAAGTAAATGAGCACAATTGTGTTACAGTGATTTGATAAACGAATGTCTTGGACAATAAATGCACGGCAAGGCTTTCAAGTCGCAGCTGGAATGAGTGTATTGCTAAAGTATGTGTATGCATGACCTGCAATGCAAAAACTGCAATGTATTGTGAGGTCTAGGCAGAAGCAACTGACTGGAGCTGACTGACAGGCACATTTGTGGCATGTAATCTTGGGCTACTCAACTGAGGTGGCAAACAGAGGCAGATCATCTGACACTCTATGCAGTAACACCTGTACTTACCATCTCTTAGTAAGGGGAATTAATATTATACTGCTCCTCTACATGTCTATGAACTTTGTTTTGTGCATCAGCATTGGATGTGATTTCTCTTGATCGTAGGCTGCCGTTTCTGTCCCTGCATTTGGCCCAGTAGAGGGCCTGACAAACATTTAAAGGCAATTTTCAGTTTTCTAACTGCGAAAAAAAAATCCTTCCAATGACCATTGATGAGAAAATTAAAGTTTTAAGGCCAGTGAAGGATATTTCTGCTAATTATATTTATTATCATTATCTTCCATATTTCAGCATTAAATTCTGTTACATATTCACCTCCCCTGTTTCTCAGTAGGGCTCCTTCAATGATATCTGATCCTTATGTCTTCTGTCAACATGAACAGTACTTGTGGCAACTTGTTCAAGGTTATTAGTGAAGCTTTTGAACAGCAGGGGTCCCTACTACGCAGATGATTGCTATTTAGAGAAATATGAAGCACTGTGAGGTGATACTATTTGTGTTGCGTGCATGTGAACTACCTTGTAACCAGGAAAATTCATGAATCAAGCTGTCAGTCCCCCTGCTGATGGACATAGTGCCACAAATAGCTGCATGCATTGTTCTTCCTGATTTAATTTTGGCAATGCCTAAGTATAAACAGAGGCTGTTCACCAGTTGCTATGAGGTATTACGTTACCACACTCAAGGTGAGATTTCTCAATTTGTTCCAGTCGGGATACCCCAAACCATTAAGCTCCGAGGTGAGGAGGGATGAGCTGGCTCACCTTCTTCATTCGTGCAACCATCCAATTGCAAAAAAGTTAATTTAGGAAGGATCACCTCTGTTGTGAATATGTTTCTCCCAGATCAACTGAATTTCTGCTTTAAAAAGGTGCCAAACTAGCCAAATGTTCTTGAATTAACAAAGGCTGAGTTTAATAATTACTAAATGTCGGAAGAATTAGAAACACAACACCCATGCATATTAGAAATAAGAGGTGCATCCAAAAGATTAAAATTTTCAAAAATATACTGATCAATCTCTGAATTGTTCACAGATATTAGATATTTGAATGTTGTAGCTGTTACACTGGAAGTTTATGTTAGTGGGTGAATATCATTCATCAGCTCGAACTTAGTTTGTCAACAACCTTATTAGTCTGTTCTTCATTTCCTTTTCCAGGTCAATCAGAAGGCTCAGAATACCAATGGCAGTTAGCGGGGAGAGTTTGAAACAGCCAAAGAGTCATATTAAGATTTGGTCAAAATTAGTTAAATTAATAATAACTGCAAACAATTATTGCTGGCAGAACTATGTCAGATTAAATCCATTTTGATAAGGAGAGAAGGTCACACTGAAGAAAGATGGGGAATGTATTGCACTCTTTTAAAAAACTCTTCACTGGATGTGGACATCTCTGGCTGATTAGCATTTATTACCCATTCCTACTTGCTCATGAGAAGATGCTGTTGAATTGCTGCAGTCCATTTGGTGTAGCTAGACTCATGTGCTGTTCGGGAAGAAGTTCCAAGATTTTAAACTAGCAACACTGAAGGAACAGTGATATATTTCCAAGTTAGGATGGTGTGCAGCTTGGAGGGGAATTTTCAGGTGGTGACATTCCCACATTGCCCTTGTCCTTCTGCATTATAGTGGTTGTTGGTTTCAAGGTGCTGTCTCAGGAGCCTTGGAGAATACCTGCAGTGCATCTTGAAGATAATATACACTGCTGCTAAAGAATGTTAGTAATGGAGGGACTGAATGTTTGTAGTTTTAATTCCAACCAAGTAGGTTGCTTTGTCCTGGATGGTGTCAATCTTCTTGAGTATAGTTGAAGCTGCAGTCATCCAGGCAAGTGGGAAGTATTCCATCACACTCCTGACTTTTGCTTTGTAAATGGTAGCCAGGCTTTGGGGAGTCAGGAGGGACTAAGCCCTAATAATAGCAGATTAACTAGTGTTGTGTCTGATAATAGTCAGTGATAATATGCTCCGTAATTACCATATTCTGTCTTTGTAAAGCAACATCAACAATCAACAAATACTGTGTCATGTTATCAATCAGTAGAATACCAGATGAGTGTTCTCATCCCTCCATCATGGCAAGGTCATGCAGAGCCATACATTGCAGATATGTTGCTCATAATAACCTATCCATTGACTTAGAAATAAATCACAGGTATTGGGGCTGCAATTCCTCAAGATGGCAAAATGAAAACAAAATTAAGAGCAGGAAAGAAAGAGTATGTGAAGAGACTGGCAGCAAACATAAAAGGGAATCTAAAACTCTTCAGTAGGCATATTAGCAATGAAAGCGTGGTGAAAGGAGGAGTGGGGTTGATTATTAATTAAATTAGAGATTTACACATGGGGCAGAGAACATAACTGAAGTACTTCATGAGTACTTTGTGTTTATCAGAAAAGGATGCTGAACTATAAGGTAATTAAGACACTGGATGGGCAAAAATTGAAAAAGGGGAGTGGAAGAAATAGTAGCTGTCCTTAACGCTATCAATTCGACAGGACAGAATAAGATGCATCCAAGGATACTAATGGAATTAAGGGTGGAAATGTGGAGGCCCTGGCCATAAACTTCTGATGCTCACCGAGTGATGCCAGATGACTGAAGAATTGCAAATGTCATACATATCGTGATAGCCTTCAAGAAAACAGAGACAGATGGTGGATTTGTGGCTATGGTGGCAGGTGAAATTTAATGCCAAGAGTATGACTTTGGCTTAACTGAAGTATTGTGCCAAATTCTGGCTCTGAACTTTATGAAGGACATGAATGCATTAGCGATGGTACAGGAAAGATTCACAAAAATGGTTCCATAGATGAGGGCCTTCATCAAAGGACAGGAGAAACTGGGACTGTTAGACCATAAGACTATAAGACATAGGAGCAGAAATTAGGCCATTCAGCCCATTGAGTCTGCTCTGCCATTAAATCATGGCTGATAAGTTTCTCAACCCCATTCTCCTGCTTTCTCCCCATAACCCTTGATCCCCTTGACAAACATGAACCTATCTATCTCAGTCTTAAATATACTTAATGACCTGGCCTCTACAGTCTTCTGTGGCAGTGAATTCCATAGATTAACCACTCTCTGGCTGCAGAAGTTTCTCCTTATCGCCATTCTAAAAGGTGTTCCCTTTAATCTAAGGCTGTGCCTTCAGGTCCTGGTGTCTCCCACCAATGGAAACATCTTCCCAACATCCACTCTGTCCAGGCCATTCAGTATTCTGAAAGTTTCAATTAGATCCCAGTTCATCCTTCTGAACTCCATTGAATATAAACCCAGAGTCCTCAAATATTCTTCATATGTCAAGCCTTTCATTCCTGGGAATATTCTCATAGAGTCATAGAGGTGTACAGCATGGAAACAGACCCTTCGGTCCAACCCGTCCATGCCGACCAGATTTGCCAACCCAATCTAGTCCCACCTGCCAGCACCCGGCCCATATCCCTCCAAACCCTTCCTATTCATACACCCATCCAAATGCCTCTTAAATGTTGCAATTGTACCAGCCTCCACCACATCCTCTGTCAGCTCATGAACTTCTCTGAACACGCTCCAGGGCCAGTACAACCTTCTTGAGATATGGAGCCTAAACATGCACACAATATTCCAAATGTGGCCTGACCAGAGCCTGATAGAACCTCAGAAGTACATCCCTGTTCTTATGTTCTAGTCCTCTTGAGATAAATGACAACATTGCATTTGCCTTCGTAACTACTGTAAGTGTATCTTGAGAGAATCTTGGACTCGGACTCCCAAGTCTCTTTGCACTTCAAACTTGTGAATTTTCTCCTCATTTAGCAAATACTCCATGCCTCTATTCATCCTACCAAAGTGCTTTACCTCAATCATTCCCACGTTATACTCCATCTCCCACCTCTTTGCCCACTCTCCTAACCTGTCCAAATACTTCTGCAGCCTCTCTGCCTCCTCAATGCCATCTGCCCCTCCACCTATCTTTGTATTGTCTGCAAACTTAGCCAGAATGCCCTCAGTTCTTTCATTAATATTGTTAATGTATAACATGAAAAATTGTGGTCCTAACACTGACCCTTGCAGAACACCAATTGTCATCAGCTGCAATCCTGAGAAGGCCCTTATTATTCCCAACCTCTGCTTTCTGCCAGACAGCCAAGCTTCTATTCATGCTAGTGCCTTACTCTTTGACATCATATGCCCTTATCTTACGCATTGGCCTCCTGTGCAGCATCTTATCAAAGGCCTTCTTTAAGTCCAGGTAGGTGGCTCTCCTTGGTCTAAACTGCTTGTTACTTCCTCAAAAAAGTCTAATAGATTTGTCAGGCATGACCTCCCTTTGATGAAACCATGCTGACTTTACCCTATTTTACCATACACTTCACAGTATTCAGAAATATCATCCTACAGATTGGAGTCCAAGATCTTACCCACAATCGAGGTGAGGCTAAATGGTCTGTAATTTTCCATCTACTGCCTTACTCCCTTTTTAAATAGGGGTGTCACAATTTTACAGTCCTTTGGAACCCTGCCTGATTCTAGCAATTCCTAAAAGATCACCATTAACGCCTTCACTATCTCTTCAGCCATTTCCCATAGAACTCTGGGATATTGTTCATCTAGTTCAGGTGATTTATCCATCTTCAAGCCATTAAAGTTATCTAGCACCTTCTCCTTGGTGATGGCCACCAGAGTCAGCTCTACCCTCTCACTCTCTTGGATCTTTGGGATATTACCACTGTTCCACAGTGAAGGCTGATGCGAAGTAATTATTCAGTTCCTCAGCTATTTTCTTGTCCCCAATACTATCTCTCCAGCATCATTTCCCACATGTCCAATGTTCACTTTTGCCTCTCTTCTGCCCTTTATATATCTAAAGAAACTTTTACAGCCTTCCTTTATATTACTAAAGGAAATATGAGCTTGCCCTCATATTTAATCTTCTCCATCCATATTTCCTTTTTTGTTGCCCTCAGTTGGTCTTTGTAAGCTTCCCAATCCTTTGGTTTCCCATTGCCCTTAAACTAGTTATGTGCTTTCTCTTTTGCTTTTATGTTATCCCTGAATTCCCTAGTCAGCCACGGTTGCCTCATCCTCCCTGTACCATGCTTTTTTCTCCTCACTATGAATCTCTGCTGTGTCTCCTGAATTACTCCCAGAAACTCCTGCCATTGCTGTCCCACTGTCTTTCCTGCCAGGCTCCTCTCCTAGTCAACTCTACCCTACTCCTCCCTCATGCCTCTGTAGTTCCCTTTTTTCAGCTGTAATACTCTTACTTCTGATTCTATTTTCACTCTCTCAAACTGCAGAGTACATTCAATCATGTTTTGATCATTGCCTCCGAAAGGTTTCTCCACCTTAAGCTCTCTTATCAAACCTGCCTCATTGCACAACACTAAATCCAATATTACCTGTTCCCGAGTGGGCTCCACCCCAAGCTGCTCCAAAAAGCCATCACGTAGACATTCTGCAAATTCCTTTTCTTGTGATCCACTACCAATCTGAGCTTCCTAGTCCACCTGCATATTGAAACCCCTCATTATTACTGTAACTTGGCCTTCCCTAAACATCCTTTTTATCTTCTGGTGTATCTTATGCCCCAGCTCCTGACTACTGTTTGGAGGCCATATACATAACTCCAACTATGGCTTCTTCACCTCAATTCTACCCACACTGATTCAACACCATCCGATCCTATTTCAATTCTTACTACTGATTTAATTTCATTTCTTACTAATAAGGCAACCCCACGTCCTCTGCCCACCTGCCTTAGGATGTATAACCTCGAATATTCAGCTCCTAATCTTGATCTCCTTGCAGGCACCTCTCCATAATGTCCACCACGTCATACCTGCCAACTTAGATCTGTGCCACAAGCTCACTTACCTTATTCCTTGTACTGCGTGATTTGAGATATAACTCCTTCAGTCCTGTATTAACCGTCCCTCTTCTTATTGCCATTAGTTTGTCCAAAGTGCTTGAAGTTTGATTGCTAACCCTCTGTCCTATTTATGTCTGTGCTGGAGATTTTATTAACCTCTCCTGAGGTTTTTAATGACCTCTCCTCTTACCTCCTCTTTTAATTCGGGTTTTCTAATCTCTCCTATAACTGAACTCCCTACCCTGTTCTCCTTAGATAAGAGAATGTGATGGAGGCAGATCCAATCAAAGTTAAAAATCACAAAGCACCAGGTTATAGTGCAACAGGTCCAACACTCTGAAAGCTAGTATGCTTCCAATTAAACCTGTTGGACTATAACCTGGTGTTGTGTGATTTTTAACTTTGTACACCCCAGTCCAACACCGGCATCTCCAAATCAAATCCATTCAAGTCTTTCAAAAGAGGATAATAGCTCGAGAAAGAAAATAGGGCTACAAGGAACGAGTGCCAATGTGGAACAAGTTGAGTTATTCTTGCAGAGAACTGGCATGGACTCAAGGAACTGAATGTCCTCCTGTGCTGTAACCAACCTATGCGAATTATATACTTTAAAAACGTACAAGTATAATGCTGAGGCTGAACAATGTTCTGTTAGGCCACAGTCTGTATAATAGGTAAAAACAATGACTGCAGATGCTGGAAACCAGATTCTGGAATAGTGGTTCTGGAAAAGCACAGCAGTTCAGGCAGCATCCGAGGAGCAGTAAACTTCGGATGCTGCCTGAACTGCTGTACTTTTCCAGCACCACTAATCCAGAACACAGTCTGTATAATGGGTGAGCTGCAGGATGAGGATCTGAGAGCTACCTAGACAGTCACTGGCACTAAGTAACCGGTTGCTGCAATGGGAAAGAGATCCTGTTCCAGATTCCTGCAACTGCCAATAACACCCTGCCATCAAAATGTAAGGCTCCCAAGGCTTTTGCGCTCACAGGGTGTACAGAGCTAACCCTCTGACTGCAGAGTCTGTCTGGATTTTTTCATCCTTCTTCCATTCCTGCTGTTGTTAATATGAGGTGAGGAGGGGAGAATTGTCACCCCTCTTTTCAATCACCTTGATTAGCTGTAATAAAGATTTTATGCTCTTATTAGCGTAAGACTATACGTCCCGCTAATAAAAATGGATTTACCTGATTTCTATTGTGTCAGTTGGGAGCCAATTACAAAGTTTTCTTGAATTCAGGAAAGAACTGTTTTATGATCTGCTAACCCCAAGAAAAATGATAATGACGTGGGGCTGAAACTGGCGAGAAATCAGCCAAGGGTCTCTGTTGACAAGTTTCATAGAGGGTGTTCCTGCAATGTCAAGTGCCCTTTGATGTTGTAATTGTACCAGTTTCCACAACTTCCTCTGGCAGTACATTCCATACATGCATCACCCTCTGTGTGAAAATTGCCCCTTAGATCATTTTAAACTTGTCCCCTCTCACCCTAAACCTATGCCCTCTAGATCTGGACTCTCCCACCCCAGAAAAAAGGCCCTGTCTATTTATCCTATCCATGCACCTCATGATTTTGCAGAGCTCTATAAGGCCACCACTCAGTCCCAACTCTCCAGAGAAAACAGCCCCAGCCTATTCAGCCTCTCCCTATAGCTCAAATCCTCCAATTCTGGCAACATCTTTGTAAATCTTTTCTGAACACTTTCAAGTTTTACAACATCCTTCCAATAGGAGGGTGATCAGAATTGCACTCAGTATTCCAAAACTGGCCTAATCAATGTCCTGTACAGCTGCAACATGACCTCCCAACTCTTATGCTCAACGCAGTGACCAATAAAGGAAAGCAAATGCCTTCTTCACTATCCTGTCAACCTGTGACCCCACTTTCAAGGAACTATGAACCTGCACTCCAAGGTCTCTTTGTTCAGCAAAACTCCCCAGTATCTTATAATTACGTGTATAAGTCCTGCTTTGACTTGCCTTTCCAAAATGCAGGCACCTCACATTTATCTAAATTAAACTCCATCTGCTACTCCTCGGCCCATTGGTCCATCTGATCAAAATCCCATTGTACCTGAGGTAACTTTCTTCACTGTCACTACACCTCCAATTTTGGTGTCATCTGCAAACTTACTAATGATTCCTCTGATGTTCACATCCAAATCATTTATATAAATGATGAAAAGCAGTGGACCCAGCACCGATCCTTGTGGCACACCATTAGTCACATGCCTTCTGTGACTAAAAAAGCAACCCTCCATCACCACCCTCTGTCTATCACTTTAAGTCTCCATTGTTCCATCACACCTCTCGTCAGCAAAGATCATTAATGAAGTCATCAAGGGCTGGTGTTTGATTGGAGTCAACAAAGTTAAAAATCACACAATGCCAGGTTATAGTCGAACAGGTTTATTTGGAAGCACTAGCTGTGGGACTGCTGCTCCTTCATCAGGAGGTTGTAGAGAATAAGATCATAAGACACAGAATTTATAGTAAAAGATTACAGTGTCATGCAACTGAAATTATATTTAAACAAACCTGGATTGTTGTAAAGTCTTTCATCTTTTAGAGTGTTTGGTTCATTAATATGTAAATCTCAGAACTTCTGATAAGTCACCTTCTCAAGATAACTTAAGGTTTTATATCAATAGGTGAAATCTCAGTTCAGACAATGCATTAGAAATATAAGGTTAGAGTCTGGCTGTATCCCAACGTTGAGTCAGAGTGGTTCTATTTCCAAGGTGGAATTTACAAAATATTACATAAAATGACTGCCTGCATTGCCAGCATTGTCTATCTCATACGCTGCAGGCAAGGATGCCTCAAGGCATGATACGAGACCAAGCAGACACTATGACAATGGATGAATTGACACCACGCAATAATCACCAGACCGGGGTGTTCTTTCCCAGTTAGGGAAAGCTTCAGGGAAATTTGGCCTCAGATCTTTAGGTGACCATCCTCTAAGATGGACTTTGGGACAGGCAACAATGCAAAGTGGCCAAGCAGAGGCTGATAGCCAAGTTCGGTACCCATGAGGATGGTCTCAACCAGGACCTTGGGTTCATATCACAATACAGATGACCCCACTACACACACAAACACACACACCCTTACACACTCTTACATTTTCACACACTCATGCAGATCCTCTCTCATACACATGCTCTCTTCATACACACACACACATACACACCCCACACTCACACTCATGCACCCATCCTCTCAGAGGCTTATACTCTGTCACCCCGACACACACACTTCACTGAGCTTTCACACACACAAACACACAGTCTCTCATTTGCACTCACACTCACATATGCACACTCACTTTCTCTCTCTGTCATGCATGCACACACACATATAAGACTATAGAATGAATTTGTATTTGCAGATGCATTCTATTTTGCTTGAAAAAAATGCACGATCTGTAGGCAGTCAATGCAGGCAGTCAATCTATGTGATATTTTATAAATTCCACTTTGGAAATAGAATCAGTCTGACTCAAAATTGGGATAGAGCCTGACTCTAACCTTACAGCTTTAATGTATTGTCTGAGCTGAAATGTCACCATTCGCTATCAAACATTGTTATCACGAGAAGGTGACTTAAAAGAAGTTCTGGGATTTACATATTAATGAATCAAAACATTCTAAAAGATGAAAGACTTAACAACAATCCACGTTTGTTCAATATAACGTTTTAGTTGCATGACACTGTAATCTTTTACTATAAATTCTGTATCTTATGGTCATATTCTCCACAATCCCCTGATGAAGGAACAGCGCTCCGAAAGCTAGTGCTTCCAAATAAACCTGTTGGACTATAACCGGGTGTTATGTGATTTTTAACTTTGGGGTCAAGACTAGAGTGGTGCTGAAAAAGCACAGCAGGTCAGACAGCATCTGAGGAGCAGGAAAATCGACATTTCGGGCAAAAGCCCTTCAATCAACTTCATGAGACATGATTTCCCAAACACAAAGCCATGCTGACAATCCCGAATCAGTTCTTGCCTTTCCAAAAATGTGTAAATCCTGTCACTCAGGATTCCCTTTGACAACTTGGCCACCAATGACGAGGGGCTCACTGATCTATAGTTCCCTGGCTTTTCCTCACGACCAGCTTTCTTAAACAGTGGCACCACGTTAGCCAACCTCCAGTCTTCCAGCACCTCATCTGTGACTATTGATGACACAAATATCTTAGCAAGGGGCCCAGCAATCACTTCCCTAGCTTCCCACAGAGTTCTAGGGTACACCTGATCAGGTCCTGGGGATTTATCCACTTTTATACATTTCAAGACATCCAGCACTTCCTCCTTTGTAATATGGATATTTTTTAAGATCTCACCATCTACTACCCCATATTTTATATATTAAATGTCCTTCTCCACAGAAAACACTGATTCAAAATGCTTGTTTAGTATCTCCCCCATCTCCTGTGGTTCTACAACAAACTTGTAAGGAGATCTCAGCTATTTGTAAGAATAATAGGGTGGTTATGGTAGGGGATTTTTACTTTCCAAACATAGACTGGGACTGCCATAGTGTTAAGGGTTTGGATGGACAGGAATTTGTTAAGTGTTTACAAGGCAA
>NW_025212004.1:0-1971 GCF_004010195.1 Chiloscyllium plagiosum
TGGACTGCAGTCTATCTGGGGTCTGGTCTGCACTCTATCTGTAGTGTGGACTGCAGTCTATCTGGGGTTGGGTCTGCACTCTATCTGGAGTGTGGACTGCAGACTATCTGGGATCTGGTCTGCACTCTATCTGGAGTGTGGACTGCAGTCTGTCTGGGGTCTGGCCTGCACTCTATCTGGAGTGTGGACTGCAGTCTATCTGGGGTCGGGTCTGCACTCTATCTGGAGGGTGGACTGCACCTCTATCTGGGGTCTGCTCTGCACTCTATCTGCAGTGTGGACTGCAGTCTATCTGGGGTCGGGTCTGCACTCTATCTGGAGTGTGGACTGCAGTCTATTTGGGGTCTGGTCTGCACTCTATCTGGAGTGTGGACCGCAGTCTATCTGGGGTCTGGTCTGCACTCTATCTGGTGTGTAGACTGCAGACTATCTGAGATCTGGTCTGCACTCAGCTGTGTGGACTGCAGTCTATCTGAGGTCTGGTCTGCACTATACCTGGAGTGAGAACTGCAGTCCATCTGGGATCTGGTCTGCACTCTGTCTGGGGTGTGGACTGCTGTCTATCTGAGGTCTGGTCTGCACTCTACCTGGAGTGAGAACTGCAGTCTATCTGGGAACTGGTCTGCACTCTGTCTGGAGTGTGAACTGCAGTCTATCTGGGGTCTGGTCTGCACTCTATCTGGAGTGTGAACTGCAGTCTATCTGAGGTCTGGTCTGCGCTCTATCTGGAGTGTGGACTGCAGTCTATCTGGGGTCAGGTCTGCGCTCTATCTGGAGTGTGGACTGCAATCTATCTGAGGTCCGGTCTGCAATCTGTCTGGTGTGTGAACTGCAGTCTATCTGGGGTCAGGTCTGCGCTCTATCTGGAGTGTGGACTGCAGTCTATCTGGGGTCTGGTCTGCACTCTACCTGGAGTGAGAACTGCAGTCTATCTGGGATCTGGTCTGCACTCTGTCTGGAGTATGAACTGCAGTCTATCTGGGGTCTGGTCTGCACTCTATCTGGAGTGTGAACTGCAGTCTATCTGAGGTCTGGTCTGCACTCTGTCTGGAGTGTGGTCTGCAGTCTATCTGAGGTCTGGTCTGTACTCTACCTGGAGTGAGAACTGCAGTCTATCTGGGATCTGGTCTGCACTCTGTCTGGAGTGTGAATTGCTGTTTATCTGGGGTCTGGTCTGCACTCTATCTGGAGTGTGAACTGCAGTCTATCTGAGGTCTGGTCTGCGCTCTATCTGGAGTGTGGACTGCAGTCTATCTGGGGTCAGGTCTGCGCTCTATCTGGAGTGTGGACTGCAATCTATCTGGGGTCCGGTCTGCAATCTGTTTGGTGTGTGAACTGCAGTCTATCTGGGGTCAGGTCTGCGCTCTATCTGGAGTGAGAACTGCAGTCTATCTGGGGTCTGGTCTGCACTCTATCTGGAGTGTGGACTGCAGTCTATCTGGGGTCTGGTCGGCACTCTATCTGGAGTGTGGACTGCAGTCTATCTGGGGTCTGGTCTGCACTCTATCTGGAGTGTGACTGCGCTCTATCTGGAGTGAGAACTGCAGTCTATCTGGGGTCTGGTCGGCACTCTATCTGGAGTGTGGACTGCAGTCTATCTGGGGTCTGGTCTGCACTCTATCTGGAGTGTGGACTGCAGTCTATCTGGGGTGTGGTCTGCACATTGTCTGGAGTATGGACTGTAGTCTATCTGAGGTCTGGTCTGCACTCTGTCTGGAGTGTGGACTGCAGTCTATCTGGGGTCAGGTCTGCAATCAGTCTCGAGTGAGAACTGCAGTCTATCTGGGATCTGGTCTGCACTCTGTCTGGAGTGTGAATTGCTGTTTATCTGGGGTCTGGTCTGCACTCTATCTGGAGTGTGGACTGCAGTCTAACTGGGGTCTGGCCTGCACTCTATCTGGAGTGTGAACTGCAGTCTATCTGAGGTCTGGTCTGCACTCTACCTGGAGTGAGAACTGCAGTCTATCTGGG
>NW_025212004.1:21547-25000 GCF_004010195.1 Chiloscyllium plagiosum
TTCTAAATGACTTGCCCTTTACTCCAAGACTGTGCCCTTGGGTCCTAGTCTCTCCTAAATGAAAACACCTTCTCTTCGTCCAGATCATTCAGTATTCTCTATGTTTAAATCAGATCCTCCCTTATCCTTCTAAA
The DNA here is from genome assembly GCF_004010195.1 of Chiloscyllium plagiosum. Lineage (NCBI taxonomy): Eukaryota > Metazoa > Chordata > Chondrichthyes > Orectolobiformes > Hemiscylliidae > Chiloscyllium > Chiloscyllium plagiosum. Next base: position 21,682 of record NW_025212004.1, read on the forward strand.
CTCCATTGAATATAGTCCCAGAGTCCTCAAATGTTTCGCATATGTTCAGGTTTTCATTCCTGGGATCATTCTCAGAACCTCCTCCAGGGCCAATACATCCTTCCTGAGATAAAGGGCCCAAAACTGTGCAAATACTCTAAATGTGGTCTGACCAGAGCCTTATAGAGCCTCAGAAGTACATCCTTACTTTTATATTCAAGTCTTTTTAATCATTAGATAGGCCTAAGCCAAAACAAAGGCAAAAGAGGATTGATGTAATAAACTACCTCAAATGGGCCCTTACCACATACCACATCCTGGTAGAGTTGGAAAATGCCACAAAGTAGCGGGAGCACTCATCTGGGAAAAATATCACCTCATTCTGGTAAATCACTCTTGTACCCTCTCCATCACTCCTATATTGGGATGCCCAGAATCAGACCCAATGCTCCAGCTGAGGCCGAATCTGTACTTGATAAAGGCTTACCCCAACCTCCCCACTTTGTGCCCTTTACTTCTATTCTGTTTTCTACATTTTCAAACTTTATTATCTTCCAACTTTAAAATCTGAAAATAAAAAGAAATGTCATTATTATTTCAAATGAATAATGATGAATAAGGATGGTGATTTGGGAGCTCATACATCCTAGAATATGTTGCCGTTAAGAAGGTGGTGCTGAGCTGTCTTCTTGAATCGCTGCAGTCCACCTGCTGTAGGTTGACCCACAATGCCATTAAGGAGGGAATTCCAGGACTTTGACTCAGTGACAGTGAAGGAATGGGAATACATTTCCAAGTCAAGATGGTGAGTGGCTTGGAGGGGAACTTGCAGATAGTGGTGTTCCCATGTATCTGCTGCCCTTGTATTTCTAGATGGAAGTGATTGTGCGTTGGAAGGTGCTATTTGAGGACCTTGGGTGAATTTCTGTAGTGTATCTTGTAGACAATACACACTGCTACTACTGAGCATCAGTGGTTTAAGGAGTGGATGCTTGTGAATGTGGTGCCAGTCAAGTGGGCTGCTTTATCCTGAATGGTGTCAAACGTCTTGAGTGTTGTTGAACCTGCACCATCTAGGCAATTGGGGAATATTCCATCACACTCCTGACTTATGCCTTGTAGATGATGGACAGGCTTTGGAGAGTTAGGAGGTGAGTTACTTGCTGCAGTATTCCTAGCCTCTGACATGCTCTTGTAGCCACTAAGTTTATAATATGTTATATGTTGAAAGGACAATGTTTTTGAGGAGAATACTGAGATATAGGCTACTAGATTAGATGGGATTGAGGTTCAAAAGGAGGACATGTTATCAATTCTGGAAAGTGTGAAAATAGATAAACCTTCTGGGCCAGATGGGATTTATTGTAGGATTCTCTGGGAAGCCAGGGAGGAGATCGCAGAGCCTTTGGCTTTGATCATTATGTCGTCTTTGCCTACAGGAACAGTGCCAGAAGACTGAAAAATACCAAGTGTTCATCCCCTTGTTCAAGATTGGGAGTACAGACAACACTGGTAATTATAGACCTGAGTGCCTTTCTTCGGTTTGGGTAAAGTATTAGGAAACGTTATAAGAGATAGGATTTATAATCATCTAGAAAGGAATAAGTTGATTAGAGATCATCAACATGGTTTTGTGAAGGGTAGGTTGTGCCTCACAAACCTTATTGGGTTCTTTGAGAAGGTGACCAAACAGGTGGATGGGGGTAAAGAGATTGATGTAGTGTATCTGGATTTCAGTAAGGCATTTGATAAGTTTCCCCACAGTAGGCTGTTGCACAAAATATGGAGGCATGGGATTGAAGGTGATTTCGCAATTTGGATCAGAAATTGGCTAGCTGAAAGGAGACAGAGGATAGGAAATGTTCATCCTGGAGTTTAATTATTACTGGTGTACTGCAAGGATCTGTTTTGGGGTGATTCCTGTTGGTCATTTTTATAAATGACCTGGATGAAGGCCTAGAAGAGTGGGTTAGTAAATTTGTGGATGACACTAAGGTTGGTGAAGTTGTGGATAGTGCAGAAGGATGTTCTAGGTTACAGAGGGGACATAGATAAGCTGCAGAGCTGGGCTGAGAGGTGGCAAATGGAGTTTAATGCAGAAAAGTGTGAGGTGAGGATTGAGCAACAGGAATAAAGAGTATTGGGCTAATGGTAAGATTCTTGGTAGTGTAGATGAGCAGAGAGATCTTGGTATCCATGTATATAGATCCCTGAAAATTGCCACCCAAGTTGATAGGGTTGTTAAGAATCAAGGTTTGTAGCTCAGGTTGAGGTTCAGGATGTAGGTTTGCTCACCGAGCTAGAAGGTTCGTTTTCAGATGTTTCGTCACCATACTAGGTAACATCTTCAGTGAGCCTCCAAATGAAGCACTGGTGGTGTACCCCATGTTCTATTTATATGTTTGAATTTTCTTGGGTTGGTGGTATCATTTTCTGTGGTGACATCATTTCCTATGGTGATGTCATGTCCTTTTCTTTTTCTCAGGGGATACGAAATGGGATCCAAGTCAATGTGTTTGTTGATAGAGTTCCGGTTGGAATGCCATGCTTCTAGGACTTCTCATGCATGTCTCTGTTTGGCTTGTCCTGGGATGGATGTGTTGTCCCAGTCGAAGTGGTGTCCTTCCACATCCGTATGTGAGGATACTAGTGAGAGAGGGTCATGTCATTTTGTGGCTAGTTGATGTTCATGTGTCCTGATGGCTAGTTTTCTGCCTGTTTGGCCAATGTAGTGTTTGTTACAGTTCTTGTAACGTATTTTGTAAATGACATTAGTTTTGCTTGTTGTCTGTATAGGGTCTTTCAAGTTCAATTGCTGCTGTTTTAATGTGTCGGTAGGTTTGTGGGCTACCATGATGCCAAGGGGTTTGAGTAGTTTGGCAGTCATTTCCGAGATATCTTTGATGTAGGGGAGAGTGGCTAGGGTTTCTAGATGTGTTTTGTCTGCTTGTTGGGTTCGTTGCTCAGAAATCAGCAGACTGTGCTCATTGCATACCCGTGTAGGTGATTTTCCTCTGCTCTGCATAGTTCCTCTATGCTGCAATGTGTGGTGGCTCAAATAATGTTCTAATGCAGTTTTGTTTGTGGAGGCTGGGATGATTGTTTCTGTAGTTCAATATTTGGTCCGTATGTGTTGTTTACCTCTAGTCACTGGTTTAAAGTTCCCCACTGGCTGTTTGCTCTGCTGCGACACTTAGGAATGGCAGTTTGTTATTGTTTTCCTCCTCTTTAGTGAATTTTATTCCTGAAAACGAACGTCCCAGCTCAGCGAGCAAACCTAAGAAGGCTTTTATCGGTACAGGGATTGAGTTCTGGAGCCACGAGGTCATGTTGCAGCTGT
>NW_025212005.1:0-25000 GCF_004010195.1 Chiloscyllium plagiosum
GACCAAATCTAAAAGTTGAAGTTTTAAATTGGACGCAGGCTAATTTTGACCGTATTAGGCAAGAACTTTCAAAAGCTGATTAGGGGCAGATGTTCACAGGTAAAGGGATGGCTAGAAAATGGGAAGACTTCAGAAATGGAATAATAAGAGTCCAGATACAGTATATTCCTGTTAGGGTGAAAAGAAAGGCTGGGAGGTGCAGGGAATGCTGGATGACTAAAGAAATTGAGGGTTTGGCTAAGAAAAAGAATGAAGCAAACATCAGATACAGACAGGATAGATCGAATGAATCCTTAGAACAGTATTAAGGCAGTAGGGGTATACTTAAGAGGGAACGCAGGAGGGCAAAAAGGGGACATGAGACAGCTTTGGCAAATAGGGCTAATGTATTTGAAAAAGCCCTTTGGATTGTCCTTGAGGACAAAAGGTTAACTAGTGAGTGAATAGGGCCCCTCAGGCGGCCTTTGTGTGGAGCCGCAGGAGATGGGGGAAGAAAATAAATGAATATTTTATATCAGTGTTTCCTGTGGAGAAGGACATGGAAGATATAGAATGTGGGGAAATAGATGGTGACATCTTGATAAATGTCCATATTACAGAGGAAGAAGTGCTGGATGTCTTGAAATGCATAAAAGTGGATCAATTCCCAGGACCTGATCAGGTGTACCTAGAACTCTGTGGGAAGCTAGAGAAGTGATTGAAAAGCTAGAGAAGTCTCCATACCTACTTCCCTTAGCAACCATGGATGCGAACCATCCAAACCAGACAACTAAACCATTCTAAGAACAGCCAGCCTTTCCAGTACATTCTATCAATTTTTACTCAATGCACAGCTTCCACCATCACCAAATCTATCAATTTCTTACTCAATCATAGGATATGATGTCACTGGCAAGGCCAGCATTTATTGCACATCCCTAATTGTCCTGACAGAAGTGGTGGCAAGCTGCCTTCTTAAACTGCTGCAGTTCTTGATGCATAGCATCACCCACAATATTGAAGGGAGTTCCAGGATGTTGACACAGTGAAAGAACAATAACACAGTTCCATGTCAAGATGGTGCGTGACTTGGACAGGAACCTGAAAGTGGTAGTGTTCCCATGTACCTGTTCCCCATGTCCTTCTGGGTGGTCAAGGCCACAGGTTTGGAATGTCTTGTTAGAGAAGCCTTGGTGTGTTACTGCAAGGTATATTGTAGATCCTACGTGACTGCTTGGAGTCAAAGGACTGGTCCATTTTCAAGAACTCAACGGCCAACCTAATGAGTATTAGGCTTCATCTATAAATGTGTAGAGGACTGCATGCCAAAGAAATTAATCTGAGTGTTCCCCAAACAGAACCATACAAAAACCAGAAGATCCATTCCCAACTGAAGTCCAGGTCTCAAGCATTCAAGTCAGATGACCCTGACCTATACGGGAAATTTAGATAAAATCTCTGCAAAGCCATCAGAGAAGCCAAGAGTCAAAACCAGATTAAACTAAAGTCCGAGAGTAACCACACGAACACACTGTGGCATAGCTTACATGATATAACGGGCTACAAATTGAAGTGAAGTAGAATCACTGTATCTTTTCCCGGTAAGCTCAATGCATTCTATGGTCACTTTGAACAGATGGTCAGTGAAATGATATTACCGGCCACAACAGCCTCAGGTGCTCCTGTACCCAGCCAAAGCCACAGACGTGTCGGATCAGCCTTCATGAAGGTGAACCCACAGAAAGCGACTGGCCAGGATGAAGTCCCCAGCTGTGCACTCCAATTCTGCACAGACCAGGTGATAGGAGTATTTGCAGACATCTTTAATCTCTTCTTACTACAATGTGAGGTTCCCACCTGCCTCAAGAAGACCACTATCACCCCACTGCCAAAGAAAAATCAGGCAATGTGCCTTAATTACTACTGCCTGTTGGCTCTGAAATTCATCATTTTTAAGTGTTTTGAAAGGTTAGTAATGGCACACATCAACGCCAATCTCCCAGACTGCCTTGACCTACTACAATTCGCTTACAATCACAATATGTCCTTGGCAGATGCCATCGCCCTGGCCCTATATTCATCCCTGGAACATCTGGATAACCAGGACACCTATGTCAGAACCCTTACTTATTAACTTTAGCTCCACTTTCAATGCATAATTTCAACAAAACACATCTCCAAACTTTGAGATCTAGGACTCTGCTCCTCCCTCTATAACTGGATCCTCGACTTCCTGACCCACAGACCACAATCAGTAAGAATAGGTTGCAATACCTCCTCCACAATAATCCTCAACACCAGTGCCCCGCAAGATTGTATACTCAGCCCCTTACTATTGTCACGGCTGTGTGGTCAAATTCGGCTCTGCAAATTTGCTGTTGGGACTTTGTAGTGGGTCCAATTTCAAATAGCGATGAAATACAGTACAGGAAAGAGATAGACAGCTTAGTGGCATGGTATAAAGACAACAATCTTTCCCTCAATGTCAGTAAATTGAAGGAGCTTGTCACTAACTTCAGGAAGTGGAATGGAGGATACATTCCTGTCCGTATCAATGGTGCTGAGGTGGAAGTGGTCGAGATTCTCATGTTCCGATAAGTAAGTATCACTTGCAATCTATGCTGATACATCCATGTCAATGCTACAATCAAGAAAGCACACCAATGCTTCTTCCTCAGAAGGCTAAGGAAATTCAACATGTCCATAATGAGTGCAGTGATTAGAACCAGGTGGATCTCATTGACTATGTGATCCTTTTTAGCGTCAATCAGAAAGGCCTGGCTGACCAATATAAATAGAGGATTCAGAAATGTCTTTGTAGAAGGAACTGATGCTGAGTTAGCTGTACTGTGCATAATAAAGGGTGTCTTGATGGTGGGATACCAGCCTCTGTGCATTTCTTTCAGTGGCGACAAGAGAGAGATTAATGATGTAACCATGCAGAAGCGTCTACTAGCTGAAGCCCAACTGGACTTCAAATCACGACATTCATGCTTGTGCCATTTCTCCACAAAATAACCACAATGCTACCATTTCTTTCTACTTTATCTCCTCTGTAACTTCCTTCAGTATTTTGGAGTGTTTACAAGCATGATCTGGTTTTTAAATTAAAACATTTCTTTGAATATTTATCTCTGGCAATGGCTCTTCCATTTCTTTTAAAGTTCCAATATTTCATCTTTATCTATAAAAACTAATGCAAAATATTATTTAGCCATCTCTCACATTTTCTCCATCTCAGGATGTCTTTTATCATCTCAAAATGATCCCACCTCTTTATAAGAATCTTTTTATTTATTAATTCACATTTACAATTGTTACCATATTTCACAGGTATTTCATTGGCTGCAATGCAGTTTGGGAAATCCCAAACTTGTGAAAGGTACTATGTTAATGAAAGTCTCCCTCATACTTGCTATTTCTCTTTATTTGGCCTGCCAAACTCATTTAATATATTTTCTAAATCTCTTTTTGCTCTCTCTTTACATTTTATATTTTTTAACATTTTTCCTGACAATACTTTTAAAAATACTTACAAATATCCTCCAAATTCTTCTGAAGGTTTCCTCCAAACAATTACGTCTTTCTATGAAGTCAAGAAGTGAATCAGTCATATTGTGAACTAAAATATCAAAAATATATCATTCGCTAATGAAGCAGCAGCTCTCAGAATGCTCCAGAATTGCTAAACCATCACTTGTAAATTAAAAGGGAATACAAAGAAGCAAAAGAGGGTAATGTTTTCCAAATTATGGGTAACACAACAAGAATTCAAACCAAGGAACACAAATAAATTAAAAATGTTATCTCCCTTCTGAGGGAGGTCTCAAATGGGCGGGGTAGCACAGAAAGGCCGAAACCTACAACACTGTGTAATTGAGCAAAATGATAAATATGAATGTATAGAAAGAAAGAAAGACTTGCCTTTACATCTCCCTTTCACAACTACCAGACATCCCAAAGTATTTTACACTTGATAAAGTACTTTCAAAGTGTAATCAATGTGATAATGTAGGATTTGCAGCAATTTACATACAGCAAAATCCCACAAACAGCAATATGACCACAACCTGATGACATGCTTTCTGTGATGTTGCTTGAGGGATGCATATAATTCAGGACACAGGGATAACTCACCTAACCTCCTTCAAAATAGTGTTATAGGGTCTTTTATATCCACATAAGAGAACAGATGGGACCTCATTTCAACACCTTATCTGAAAAATGAGGCCAGAGTGTCATCTTAAAGTTCCTGAGTATCTACTGAACCCAGAACCTTCTGACTCAGAAGACTTGAGCTGATACATGCAATGTGTATGTACTAATTATTCCTGTTCCTTGGGCAGAAAGAGATATAATTCACAAACATTTGCATGAACTAGCTTCACTGTCATACTTGATGATAGAAAGCAGAGAAATCTCTGCCAATATATTTCAGAAGCAAGAATAAAGAACTTAAATATTCCACAAATGCTAAAGCTATCAACAAGTAAAGAAAAGAGGAAAATTTTGGGTGGCACAGTGGTTAGCACTGCTGCCTCGCAGCGCCAGAGACCCAGGTTCAATTCCCACCTCAGGCGACTGACTATGTGGAGTTTACACATTCTCCCAGTGTCTGCGTGGGTTTCCTCCGGGTGCTCCGGTTTCCTCCCACAGTCCAAAAATGTGCAGGTTAGGTGAATTGGCCATACTAAATTGCCCGTAGTATTAGGTGCAAGGGTAAATGTAGGGGAATGGGTCTGGGTGGGTTGCGCTTCGGCGGGTCAGTGTGGACTTGTTGGGCCGAAGGGCCTGTTTCCACACTGTAAGTAATCTAAAATTAAGTTTCTGGGATTTAAAATTAGATGAACAAGTTAACACAAATTTGGTTTTATAATGTATAAAGAGAAGGATTAAACACAAAGGTTATGATCAAAGTTTACCATACAATTTGTTGTCAAGGCCGTATCTGAGGTATGCATGAAATTTGCAGTTTCCCATTATAGGAGAAACATAACATTCTTTGTGAAAGTGCAACTCACATTTACCAAGATGATTCTTAGGGGAACTCAGTTATGAGAAATGGCAAGATAAACAAAGACTTTATTCTCAAACTGAAAAGCTTAACATTAAATTTGACAGATATTCAAAATTCTAAATAGTCTATATAATTAAATAATTTCCATTGATAGCTAAACTAAATCTTGAGGAAATGATCTTTGTTAACCAATGTTAGCAAATTGGTCAGAAAAAAAGTTACAATACACCACTTCCCTGGTACGAATGGAGCCATAAGATCTACTGTCAAGTCATTGAATGCTTTGGTAAGGCATTGTCAGTAGAGCTGGATCATGACTATAGGAGGCAAGAGCAAGATCTATCATGGAGTCCCCCAAACCATACAAACTTTCCCATCCTCACACAGGCACATAGGCAAATGCTATCTTTGTAAAAATGGAATGAAACACATCAGTAAGAGTTAGAAACAGCGAAGGCCTCAAATCTGAAAAGACAGTAAAATATTTGAGACATAATACATGTTATAATAATATCTATTACTGATCAGTGCAGGACAAACTTACTGTTTTCTTTCCAACTCTCCATTCACTGTCTCCACTGCAGTAATAGTTAATTAGAGTGCTTTCAACTTCTTCGGCCAATCTTTGTGAATCGAGTAAAGTTTCCATTTCTAGTAAAATGCAAAATTAAAAAAATAAATCAGACAATTTCCACTGAAAGGCTGAACATTTTTAGCTAAATTTTTAGATGATATTTGTGAGGTGTGTTATTGTAAAATGTCAAACACAGCCCAAACTCTCAACTCACTTACAGAACACTGACAACTACTGTATATCGAACACTAGTTAGACAGATGTAACTATGAATAAGCAGTGGGAAAACTTTGGCTGTGGAGATTATCACTGTCTCCCTATTATGATGGGCAATTCCCTAACCCCAATTTTCATTCCCATCTCATCCCAGCAAACCACCTCTGGATGTCCCAAGCCATCTTAAAACCAGAGAGGACAAAGGCTCCATGTTATCAGAAGAACTCTTTTCCCCTTATCCTGCAACTGTTTTTTATTCGCTCATGGTATGTGTGCATTGGTGCTGCCCATGCCTGGTTGCCTTTGCAAAGATGTAGTAAGGTACCTTTTTCAATAACTGCAATCCACATGCTAATGGTAGATCCACAATGCCATGAGGGAGGGAATTCCAAGATTTTGGCCCAGTGACGCAGAAGGAACAGTAATATATTTCCAAGTCAGGAAGGCAAGTGTCTTGGAGGCGGACATGCAGGTGATGGTGTTTCCACGAATTTGCAGTTTTTGTCTCCTTAGATGATAGTAATTGTGGGTTAAGAAAGAGCTCTCTAAGGAGCTTTGGTGAATTTCTGCAGTGCATCTTGTAGATAGTACATATTTGCTCCTACTGAGTGTTGGTTGTGGAGAGAATGAATATTTATGGATGTGATGCTAATCAAGCAGGATTGTGTGTCCTAGATGGTGTCAAGCTTCTTGACTGTTGTTGGAGCTGCATTCATAAAGGCAAGTGAGGAACATAATATCACATTCCTGACTTGCGGCTTGTAAATGGTGGATTGGTTCTGGAGAGTCAGGAGGTGGGTAACGCATTGAGGATTCTTAGCCTCTAACCTGCTCTTCTTGTCATTATATTTACATGCTAGTCTAGTTATGTTTCTAGGAGAATGTGAGGACTGCAAATGCTGAAGGTCAGAGTCAAAAGAGTCCTGATGAAGGGCTTATGTCCGAAACGTTGATTCTCCTGCTCCTCGGATGCTGCCTGACTGGCTGTGCTTTTTCAGCACCGCACTCGAGTTTAGTTTTATGTTCTATATATGGAAAGTGGTGGAGGACCCAGAAAACAGTGCTAAATGTCTTTATGTGCCCTATAAAAGTGAATTTTAGTAGCCCCTTCTTGCTAACGTCTTGGTCTCAGTCATGGCCTTCAGTGGAAGACATGATGCAATCTGAGAGACACTAATGCTCCTATAAAAAGGTCTCTCACAGCAGCAATGGAATATTCTGCACTTAGTCCACTAATGTTCCCTGTTGATTACAGAAATTTCTGACATTTTCCAAAATAAAATAGGTTTACTATACAAAGGAAACATACCACAACAACCACAGCTTAAGATCCTTTTCAGAATATTGCCATGATTAATATAAATGTTGCTGACAATTTTACAGAAAAATCTGGTAAATTTCACAGCAATTTTATCTTCCCATGAATAGAATGGAGAGAAGTTAGAATTAATTGGACAATATGTTCCACTGCACGTGATTATGCTGATTTGAGTTGATCTCTGTACTTTATAATCACAGGATCAACCACAATCCAAGAAAAAGAGTCATTTGGTTTGGAGTGAGATTCAGAAGCTCTGCCCAAAAAGACTATAAATTTTATAGTTTTCTGCCTCTCAAAAACTAATCTGTAAATTCAGCCTTCAATTAATCCACCACCTGAGAAATAAGCTATTTTTTGTCGCATAATTTCTCATCCTGAAAACATCCAACTCCAAAAGCAATATTCTAAAATGTTACTTAATGCAAAAATTACTTGACATATTTTAATACAAGATTTTGATGTTTTAAACCATAAGACATAGCAGCAGAAGTAGGCTATTCGGTCCACCAGGTCTGCTCCACAATTAAATAAAATCATGAGATATCTGATAATCCTCAACTCCATTTCCCTGCCTTTATTCGCTTACTGATTAAAAATGTATATTCTCAGCATTGAATATACTTAACGACCCTTACTGACAATCCTCCGCAGTAAAGAATTCCACAAATTCATTACCCTCTGAGACAAGAAATCATCTTCATCTTGGTCTTAAATGGGTGACTCCTTCCTTTGAGATTATGCCCTCTGATCTTAGACTCTCCCACAAGGGGAAACATCTATTTGGGAGACTTTCCATATCCACCTTGGCAAGCCCCCAGAGAATCTTGTATGTTTCAATAAAGTCACTTCTCATTCTTCCAAATTCCAATGACCACAAGGCCAACATACTTAATCTCTCATCATAAGAAAATCCCTGATGCCAATGATCAGCTTAGTGAATTTTCTCTGGATTGCATCCATGGCTTGTGTATTTTTTCTTAGATAGGAGACTAAAACTGTTCACACTATTCCAGATATGGTATGACTACTGCCTTTCAAGGTTTCAACAAGACTTCCATATTTAATGTTCCATTCCCTTTGAAATAAAGACCATTTGCCTTTTGTGATTCATACACGAGGATCTCAAATCCTCTTGTGAAGCAGCTATTCGTAATCTTTTTTCCATCTGAATAATATTCAGCTACTCTATTCTTCCTCCCAAAAACCATAATGTCACATTTTCCTACATTACGTTCCATGTGGCAAGATTTTTGCCAATTTTAATGTCTTGTTATTTAGCAGAACAAATATTTGAAGTATAATTTAAAATTAAGCAATAAATCGGATCTCACAAACTTCAGAATTGTACATCAAATTATTTTTCAAGGATGGAAATTATTATCTATTTACCTACTCGAGACTGGTAAAACATACAAGCAAAAATGTTTTAAGTTAATATTAAATTAATATTAGATCACAAGCAGCTTAGTATCACAGACATTGAATATATTGTCCCTACATTCAGAGTTTGTTATTAAACTAATCATTTCAGTATCAAGGAAATGTTTCTCCCAGGAGTATCTGTGATTTTCCAAAATACAGTAAGTTTACCATGAGTACAAAGGAAAGCATAACACAAACAACTACGCTCAAGCTTCTTTTTGGAACAATATCATGATTATATTAAAATTTTCAAACAAATATACAGAAAATCAGCTCCCTTGAGCTGGTGGAAGTAATTTTCAAATGTGGAGCAATAAGAATTAAATTGGAGATGATGGTTAGATCCAAATAATGATGTAAATTTCAGTTAATTTCTGGGAAACTAGGATAAAGGACCATACTTTTTCAGTACTCTACCTTTTCACCTGATCCCCAGTGATCAGATTATCAGGCTAGATTCAAACAAATCCTGTTTGGTTACGTGGAGGTTGAACTCTCACAGGCACCAGTGATGCTTTTGGTGAGCTGATCACAGTCTGTAACTGCAATCAGGAACAAGCTACAAATAACATTATCCACCTCTTAATCGAAGGAATAACAATGACTGAAGGGACAATTTCCTAGAAAGTAGAAAGTCTGATTTTGCAGATTGAACTAGCTGAAAAAAGGTATCAGCCATCATGGTTTTGCAATAATTTGAGGTATAGCAATTATTTTGAATTGGAAGAGCACAGACGTTCCAATAGTAAAAATTATGGAGCAGTTCTTTCCTTCAATTTAGAACTTTTACCATAGCACATTCAAAAATAATTATAAAGAAGGGGAAGTTCATATACTACACAAATTTGACCTTTGGAAAACTGATGTTAAAACCTCACTTCTTTCCATTAGCTTCTCAGTCATCATGACAGCATGTGTCAAGGTTCCAGCAAGAATGTCAACATTACCCATATATTCTAAAAACAACTACCACTACTTGGTGTCCTCTTATCCTCAGTTATAATGTTTCAGCTTCCTTTCATGTCATTCATGTGCAGTCAATTGCCTGTAAAAGATGCAGCTCTGAAAAATCCCAGTATTCAGTTTAACTTTTATTTCTTTACTTGTTCCATTATATATTCCTTGCTTTGCATCTTCATCCCTTTAGTCGTTTAATATTTCCTGGACTGCAATTTATCCAGACTGCCTTAATTCTTTCTTATCTCTCCTTCTTTCCATATTTCTGTACTTGCTAATAAACTGTTAAATCTTTAACCACTCCAGTTCTGCTGGAAGATAATTGACATGATCCCTAACTCTTGATCAATATAGGTTATCATTGACCTGCTGAATCCAGCCAGCATTTTTACTTTCATTTTGAAATATTCTGATATCCTTTTCTCAACCTATTTTTGAAAAGTGGGTGAACAAGGGGGGCTATGATAGAACGAGGGAGGACCTGGCTAAAGTAGACTAGAAACAGAGACTTTATGGCATGACAGTTGACGAGGAGTGGAGGACCTTCAAATGAATTTTACTGAGCACTTTGAATAATTTCAGTGAGAAGGACAGATCGTAAGAGGAGGGGTAATCTGCCATGCGTGTCTAAGGAAATAAGGTAGGCTATCAAAATGGCCAAAAAACAGCAGGAATCTAGAAGATTGGTAAAACTTTAAAAGTCAACAGAAAGCCACAAAAAGAGCTTTAAAGAAAAGTAAGCTAGAGTATGAGAAAAAAAAACTAGCACAAAATATAAAGGCAGATAGCAAAAGTTTCTATAAATATACAAAGTGAAGAAGAGTGGCTAAAGTAAATGTTGGTCCTTTAGAGGATGAGAAGGGGCAGTTAGTTATGGGATACGATGAAATGGTGGAGGCATTGAACAGGTACTTTGCATCGGTCTTCACAGTGGAGGATACTAACAACATGCCAGTAAGTTACGAAGAGATGAAGGTACGTGAGGACCTGGAAACAATTAATATTACGGAAGAGTTAGTGCTGGATTAGCTAATGGAGCTAAGGATAGATAAGTATCCTGGCCCTGATGGAATGCATCCCCGGGTACTAAAAGAGATGGTGGGAGAAATAGCAGGTGGACTGGCAGTAATTTTCCAAAGTTCGCTGGACTCTGGGGCAGTCCCAGCAGATTGGAAATTAGCAAATGTGAGACCACTGTTTAAAAAGGAAAGTAGACAAAAGGCAGGGAATTATAGACCAGTGAACTTAACCTCTGTAGTGAGGAAGATACTGGAGTCTATTATCAAGGAAGAAATAGCAAGAAATCTCAAAATAAATTGTCCCATTGTACAGAGGCAGCATGGGTTCATGAAGGGCAGGAGAAAGTGAGGTCTGCAGATGCTGGAGATCAAAGTTGAAACTTTATTGCTGGAACAGCACAGCAGGTCAGGCAGCATCCAGGGAACAGGAGATTCGACGTTTCGGGCACAGGCCCTTCTTCAGGAATCCTGAAGAAGGGCCTGTGCCCGAAACGTCGAATCTCCTGTTCCCTGGATGCTGCCTGACTTGCTGTGCTGTTCCAGCAATAAAGTTTCAACCTTCATGAAGGGCAGGTCATGCTTCACAAATCTTTTGGAATTCTATGAAGACATTTCAAGCAAGGTGGGAAATGGGGAACCAGTGGATGTAGTGAACCTAGATTTTCAAAAGGCCTTTGACAAAGTGCTGCACATGAGGCTACTGCATAAAATAAGGATGCATGGTGTTAGGGGTGGAGTATTAGCGTGGATAGAGGATTGGTTGACTGACAGGAAGCAAAGAGTGGGGATAAATGAATGCTATTCTGGTGGGCAATCAGTGACGAGATGTGTGACTCAGGGATCGGTGTTAGGACCACAATTATTTACAATTTATATAGATGATTTGGAGTTGGGGACTACATGTACAGTGTCAAAATTTGCCGATGACACTAAGATGAGTGGCAGCGCAAAGTGTGCAAAGGACTGTGAAACTTTGCAGAGGAACAGAGATACATTGAATGAGTGGGCAAAGATTTGGCAGATGCAATACAATGTTAGTAAATGTGAAGTCATACATTTTGTTAGGAGTAACAGCAAAATAGATTATTACTTGAATGGTAAAAAGTTGCAGCATGCTGAATTGCAGAGGGACCTGGGTGTCTTTGTGCATGGATCGCAGAAGGTTGGTCTGCAGGTACAACAGGTAATTAGGAAGGCAAATGGAATTTTGTCCTTCATTGCTAAAAGAGCTGAGTTTAAAAGCCGGGAGGTAATGTTACAGCTGTACAAGGTGCAAGTGAGGCCACACTAGAGTACTGTGTGCAGATTTGGTCTCCTTACTTAAGAAAGGATGTACTGGTACTGGAGGCATTGCAGAGGAGGTTCATTAAGTTGATTCTGGAGTTGAGGGGGTTGGCTTATGAGGAGAGGCTGAGTAGATTGGGACTATATTCATTGGAATTCAGAAGAATGAGGGGGGATCTTATAGAAACATATAAAATTACGAAGGGAATCGATAAAATTGAAATAGATATGATGTTTCCACTGGTAGATGAGACCAGGACAAAAGGACATGGCCTCAAGATTAGAGGAAGCAGGTTTCGAACTGAACTGAGAAGGAACTTCTTCACTCAGAGGGTTGTTAGTCTATGGAATTCCTTGCCCAGGGAAGTAGTTGACACCAATTCAGTAATCACTTATAAAACTAAGGTAGATACGCTTTGAAAAATAAAGGAATTAAGGGATATGGTGAAAATGTGTGTAAGTGGAGCTGAGTCCACGAAAAGATTAGCTATGATCTTATTGAGTGGCAGACCAGGCTCAAAGGGCCTACTCCTGCTCCTAGTTCTTATATTCTTATGTTCTAAAGTAAACTGCAGAAGCAGAAATGAAATATGAAATGAGGGAATTGGTTGTTAGCTTTAAACAATGGGAGAATAGTATGTCCTATAAGGAAAAAGGAATGCAAGAAGCTATCAGTGCATTGCTATAATAATAACTACTTTAAATGAATAATAAACCATTCAGGAAGACAACGCAAATTTAATAGGAAATCAAGCACATACCAGCCATGATGAGGATGCAAAAAAAATTTAATGCTGTGTAGTGGTTTATGACAAATAGTTTCAGATATTTTGTGAACATAATATGAAATAAGGATATTCATTATCTATGCAGTAATAATAACTTTAATTTATATTGCGCTTTTAGCATCCTACCTCATTGAATAGCATGTTAAAACATGCAGTAGGGTAAACAAATATTTGTTTGAAAAGTGTTAAGAAACAAACAGAAAATTCTGGAGAAACTCAGCAAGTCTGGCAACATCTGTGGAGATAGAAACAGAGTTCACATCTTAAATCTGGTATGACTTTAGATTTTTTTAGATTAGATTACAGTGTGGAAACAGGCCCTTCGGCCCAACAAGTCCACACCGACCCGCCGAAGCGAAACCCACCCATACCCCTACATTTACCCCTTACCTAACACTACGGGCAATTTAGTATGGCCAATTCACCTGACCCTGCACGTTTTTTTTGGACTGTGGGAGGAAACCGGAGCACCCGGAGGAAACCCACACAGACACGGGGAGAACGTGCAAACTCCACACAGTCAGTCGCCTGAGGCGGGAATTGAACCCGGGTCTCTGGCGCTGTGAGGCAGCAGTGCTAACCACTGTGCCACCGTGCCGCCCACGACTTCTTCAGAACTTTAAAATCATTCTGGACTGTGTGATGATTGAGCAGCACTTTGGGTCAGGTAATGGGCATCCAAGTGAATAAAACAAGCCAAAAGTGAAGAATGGTGGGAAATGGGAGGGTAGCAATAATCATGCTGACATTATTGAGTCTGCTGATGAAAACACGAATGAGGTAGTAGCAAGGTTGACAGCATTGTTGCAGAGCCACGTGGACATCATCATTAAGTCTGTAGTTCAGTTCATGGGGGTCAGGTTTGAAAGCTAGTTAAGGAAAGAAATTACTGGCAAGGGTGTCAATCATATAATGGAGGTAAAAGAAGATGGCTTTGGACTCCTTAATGTTAATCCAGAGGAAATGTTGATGAAAAGTTTTCATGCTGCAGAAGCAAAATTACACAAATAGCATGGAGAGTTGAGAAAGATGATGGGGAGTTGGGAGTCATCTGAAGATAAGTGAAAACCAAAAAGTATAATTGAAAAGAAACTGTAGTCAGTTAGAAAATACATCAGGTCTTGAAGATCAGCAAACACAGACTCAAGGAATGGGTTTTTTTTTATTGGGACAAGATGACAAGGAACCAAAACACAATTATTGCATCAATCTAAAATGAAAATAGATGTTGGAAATACTTAGGCAGTATTTGTGGAGAGAGAAATAGAAAGTGGTTACATTTTCAGGAAAGGCAAAGGATACAATACGTTTGGCTGGGGCAAGGTCAAAAGCAAGATCAGTTTCTAAAGGGTGGAAGAGAAGAAAAGACTGAATAACAGAAAACTGAGACAAACATGTTCAAGGGGAATAGTGATGAGGCAAGAAAATAAATAAAGAAAGGAAAGATTTGCCTCCCATGCAACTAGCCATCATTTTGCAGCATTTTTGCCACTCAAGATTGATCTCACATTTTCCTAAGGTTATGATTCCTGCCGGTGGTACTACTGGATAAGTCAGATGGTGACCTTTAAGCGGCAATTGGATAGGTGCTTAAGCGAGGACAAATGTTCAGCACAACATCGTGGGCCGAAGGGCCTGTTCTGTGCTGTATTGTTCTATGTTCTATGTTCTATCCCATTCTGAAACCTGGCATGACATACACGTTTTTTTGTTTAGTTATTTAATGGTCGGTGACTGAAACATAATCACAGTGGGTTGCAGATTTTCTTTAACAATAGAGCACAAGTTTATTATACAAACGAAGAAATAAAATAAACAAAACAACCTACAAATATATACAAATTACATGATTTCAAAACACACAGAAAAATAAAGTTTCAAATGTTCCTCAACATGATCCATTACAGACTCAAGCCCAGAAAAATTAAACACTGTCTCAACTTTGCAGGGTTTTACTTAACTGATACCTGAAAATTTCCTTGCCATGGTCAAATCTGCCAACATTAACTTTTTACAGGTCTGACAGCCTAAACTTTCTCAGTTCTAAAAACACAAAGACTTCTTATTCTCCTGATTTGAAAGTGTCACAAACTGAACCCTTCAGCTGATTTAGATTTTATTGTCACATACTCAAGTACAGTTCAGAATACAGTGAAAAATGTATAATGTCACCACACACAGTGCCATCTTGGTATAAAGGCAACCTAGGGCCAAAAAACATAGCTACAAAGTAGTAAAAGACAGAAACAAAGTTAACAGGTTAAGCATTACATCATAGAAAATAAATAATGTGGTAGTTAACATTAAAGTTCTTCTTAATAGAAACTAGAAAAATAAAGAAATAGAACTAAAAGTTCAAAGTCTTGAGCACTTTGCTGTAATGAGACCACAATCTCCTCTGCTTAGTTCGCACTCTGGGAGACCTCAGCTGCCTGTTCTTGACACCGCCACCACAGATACAGGGGGAGGGCTCCCTCACCGCTCGCTTTTCCCATGCTGCGCTCAACTCTGATCAACAAAGTCCATGCTCTGGACCTGACAAAGCCACAATGCCATCGCCACTGCTGCTACCGCTGAAGCTGCCGCTTCCAATCTCCTCTGGCTGCCTCTGGAACTAGGTGGCTTGTTCCCTGAACTGCCCTAAATCCTACTTCGCAGAGAGAAACTAAACTTACTTCTAAAATTTCTAAAGTCTTCTGAATGCAATTTTAAAAAATGCTCAAATTGGATTTTTACAAAGAGCTAAGAGCCTTGCAATGTTACCCTACCTATTGTAAACACAAAAATATAAAGGCGCCTCCATTAACATCAAAAGGGTCCAGAATCACTTCTCTCTGACAAAATGTTGGATTTAAAACATTATTTCAGAGGGACTCTCTGACCTGCTTTCTGTTCAAAGAAAACATTTCACGAAGTAACCAACATCCGTCTGAGTATATTTAAAATCCGAATTCCAAAAATAAAAGTTATAAATACATATTATACACTTTTCATCACAATACATACATTTTCCCCTTTCAGTGTTTTGAAGGGATCACTCCTCCTTAATTCCCTAGTTCACATTTCAGTCACCTGAAAGACAAGTCTCCATCTGTGTGGCTCGCTGCCATGCAAATGCAGAAGATGCAACACCTGTCCTTTTACCTACTCTCTCTTCACTATCTAAGGTCCCAAACACTCCCTCGAGGTCAAATAGCAATTTATGTTTACTTTTTTTAATTTAGTCTGCAGTATCCGCTGCTCACAATTGGGAGAGATCAAACGTAGGCTGATGGAGGGCGCAGGTAGAAATGTAATAGTGGTAGGAA
Source organism: Chiloscyllium plagiosum (assembly GCF_004010195.1). Lineage (NCBI taxonomy): Eukaryota > Metazoa > Chordata > Chondrichthyes > Orectolobiformes > Hemiscylliidae > Chiloscyllium > Chiloscyllium plagiosum. The sequence continues at coordinate 15,886 of NW_025212005.1, forward strand.
ACAGTATAATTAGGGGAATGGACACTGAATAGCATTCCTGATGAAGGACTTATGCCCGAAACGTCAATTCTCCTGCTCCTCGGATGCTGCCTGACCTGCTGTGCTTTTTCCAGCAACACAGTCTCGAGAGGGGAAATAAGGATTACAAAGCAAGAGGATATGGTAGTAATACAGAGAGCTATTTGGCTAAAGGACAAGAAGGGACAGAGTATAAAAACACAGGATGACAACAGTAAATATGGTGAAAAGGACAAAAAATGTAAAACAAAACAGAATTTATATCTCTTTACTTCAATGTATTTTCAATTCAGAACAAATTAAATGAATTAACAGCACCAATACAAATGAATAGGTATAATCATAGAGAGCTGTGGGGGCAGAGTCTTTGTGTACACTTCAGGCAGAGATAGATTCTTGATAAGTTAGGGAATCAAGGGTGATGGGACAAGGGCAGGATATGGATGTGAGGAATGTCAGATCAGTAATTATCCTATTGAATGGAGGCATTGGCTCGAGGGGCTGAATGGCTTACTCCTATTCCTATTTCTTATGGTCCTATCTTACAACCATTATGGAGCCCTGGATACAAAATTATCAAAGCTGGGAACCAAATATTCTGGTATTTAAGACTTTTCAAAAGAACTGGCAGGAAGGAGAGGATGCTGTAATAGTATTGCTGGTACTGCATAGAATAAAATGGCAGCAAAAACTATTTGGATCAGAAGACATAGAATCCAGAGAGGAAATAACAAGGGGAAGAAGACAATGGAAGGAATAGTCTATAGGCTGTCTAATAGTACCTATACGATGGGACAGAGAATAAATCAGAAGATAGAAGAACATGTTAGATAGGCATTATAATAATCATGGTTAACTTTAATTTACAGGTAGATTGGGATAATCAGATTGGCAGAGGTAGCCATGAGGAAGGGTTCAGAGAATGTATTTGAGACAGTTACCTGGAACAATAAGTTTTGAATCCAACCAAAAATCAGTCTGTTTTGGATTTGGTGATATATAATGAGGTAGTATAATAAATATCTCAAGAGTAAAAGATCCTGAGGATACAGTGACCATAACATTGTAGAATTTAGCACTCAGTTTGAGAGGGGAGAACTTGGTTAGAAATAACTGTACCAAGCTTAAATCAACATATTTGTAAAGGAAAGCGCATAGAGCTAGCTGGGGTGGACTGGAAAAGGAGTTTAGCAACAAAGGCAGTTGAGGAACAATGGCAGGCATTTAGGAAAACAATTCATGTCTTACAACAAAGGTATATCCCAGTAAGAAAGAAACGTTCTAGGAACTAGATAAGGCAACTATTAACCAGGGAAGTGAAGGATATCATCAAATTGACAGAAAAAAAAAGGTATGATATGGCAAAAATTAGTGGTGAGCTAGAGGATGGGAAAATTTTTAAAACAAAAACAAAAGATGACCAAAAACAATTAAGAAGGAGGAGATAAACTTTGAGGGGAAACATGCAAGCGATATAAGAAAACAGCAAGAGCTTCTGTAAGTATATATAAGGAAGAGAGAAGCCAATGTGAACTTTGGCTGTCTTAGAGAACAAAGTTTAGGAATTAAAGAATGGGAAACTATGAAATGGCAGAAGACCTGAATAAACACTTCACATCAAAGTCTACAGTAGCATTCCAAAATGACCAAATAATCAAGGGGTAAAGGCAAGTGGAAATAAATAGAATAACTATCATTAGAAAAAAACTGCTAGGGAAACTAATGGCACGAATGATTGAGAAGTCATCTAGACCTGATGGGATGTATCCTAGGTCATTAAAGGAAGTATCTACAAAGATAATGGTGCACTAGTAGTAATGCTCCAAGAATCCACTATTATTTATAAATACATTAATAACTTTGATGGAGAGTGATTGTAATATAGCCAGGTTTGAGGATGGTGAAGCAAAATAATGAAGGCGAGGATTACCTCAGATTACAACAGGATCTGGACCAGATGGGCCAATGGGCTGAGAAGTGGCAGATGGAGTTTAATTCAGATAAATGTGAGGTGCTGCATTTTGGGAAAGCAAATCTTAGCAGGACTTATACACTTAATGGTAAGGTCCTAGGGAGTGTTGTTGAACAAAGAGACCTTGGAGTGCAGGTTCACAGCTCCTTGAAAGTGGAGTCACAGGGAGATAGGTTAGTGAAGAAGGCGTTTGGTATGCCTTCCTTTATTGGTCAGAGTATTGAGTACAGGAGTTGGGAGGTCATGTTGCGGCTGTACAGGACATTGGTTAGGCCACTGTTGGAATATTGCATGCAATTCTGGTCTCCTTCCTATCGGAAAGATGCTGTGAAACTTGAAAGGGTTTAGAAAAGATTTACAAGGATGTTGCCAGGGTTGGAGGATTTGAATTATAGGGAGAAGCTGAACAGGCTGGGACTGTTTTCCCTGGAGCATCGGAGGCTGAGGGGTGACCTGTTAGAGGTTTACAAAATTATGAGGGGCATAGATAGGGTAAATAGGTAAAGTCTTTTCTCTGGGGTCGGGGAGTCCAGAACGAGAGGGCATAGGTTTAGGGTGAAAGGGAAAGATATAAAAGAGACCTAAGGGACAACATTTTCACACAGAGGGCGGTACATGTATGGAATGAGCTGCCAGAGGAAGTGGTGGAGGCTGGTACAATTGCAACATTTAAGAGGCATTTGGATGGGTATATAAAACAGAAAGGTTTGGAGGGATATGACCCAGGTGCTGACAGGTGGGACTAGATTGGGTTGGGATATCTGGTCGGCATGGACAGGTGGGACTGAAGGGTCTGTTTCCATGCTGTACATCTCTATGACTCTATGACTCTAAGTAGTGAGGATAACACAGAGTCTGCAGAGAAATATGGACAGGTTAAGAAAGTGAATGAATTAATGTATGATGATTTATTATCACTTGTACTCTGCAATGACTCTAGACAGTAAAATATAGTGAAATGCTTCAACTATATGGGTGGCACGGTGGCTCAGTGGTTAGCACTGCTGCCTCGCAGCACCAGGGTCCTGGGTTCTATTCCTGCCTGTCTGTGTGGAATTTGCACATTCTACCCATGTCTGCGTGGGTTTCCTCCCACAATCCAAAGACGTGAAGATCAGGTGAATTGGCCATGCTAAATTGCCCGTAGTGTTAGGTGCATTAGTCAGGGGTAAATGTAGGGTAATGGGTCTGGGTGGGTTGCTCTTCGGAGGGTCGGTGTGGACTTGTTGGGCTGAAGGACCTGTTTCCACACTGTAGGAAATCTTATCTATTGCCACAATCCAGCACAATTTTGAATAGTTGAAGAATAGTTGAAAAAGAGTCCATTTTCATTTTGCTGCCTCACCCGTGGGTCCTGAGCCAGCTAACCACAACCCTTATTTTGCCACCCCTCCACCACCTTCACTGGACCCAATGTTGGAGTCACCACTCTTCAAGCGCCATCGTTTCGTCACTGGCTTCACCTCACCAACAGGCCCCTAATGTCGTGTCTTGGTTTCAGGCCTACCGAAACCAAAAGCTGTTGTCACTGCCTCACTGATAACCAGGAGTCCCCACTCCAGGCCTACTGCAACCAGGAGTCCCCGCCTCCGCTGCTAGCACCACTGCCTGGTCCACACCTGTGGGTTGCTCCAGGCATTCCATACCACCACTACGTCACTCTGGGCCTACCATAACCAGGAGTCCTTGGCTCTGCTTCTAGGTTAGGCTGCCACTCCAGTCACCCTCCTCTGCAATGTCACTTTCTCCACTGCCATTGACAGAAGAAGAAGAAGAAAAGAAAAAAGTAAAAGAAAAAAGAAAGAAGACAAAATGGGTAAGAAAAGAAGGAAGATGCATCCGGTCTGGAGCGGATGGGCGCAGGAGCCCGAATGCTGCCTACCTCTCTGGCACCTCCAACTTGCCTACTTTGTTGGAATATCCAAGTGGGCAAAACCTTGGAATGAGATGGAATATAATGTGGGAAAAATGTGAGTTTATGCACCTTAGCAGAAAGAATAGAGGATCTAAATATTATTTAAATGGAGAAAGACTGCAGAAAGCTATAGAACAGAGGGATATGAATACTTGCCTTTATATCAAAGAGAATGGAGAATAAAAATAAAGAGTTTGTGTGAGAACTATATAAGACACTAATTGGATCACGGCTGGAATACTGTGAAAAGTAATAATAATTAAAGGAACAATATATTGGCATTGCAGGCAGAGAAGATTCATTTAGCTGATCTTATGAAGAGATGTTGAGTAGACCGGATTTCTATTCATTCGAATTTAAAAGAATGAGAGGAGACCTTAATGAAGCATTCAAGACTCTTAAGGGGGTCTTCAAGGTAGATGCAGTAGTTTGTTTCCTCTTGTGGAAGAGTCTAGGATCATAGGACATAATCTCAGAATAAGGGGTGATACATTTAAGACAGATAAAGAGGAACTTCTCTCAGGCGGTAGTGAATCTGTAGAATTCTTTACTGCAGACGGATAGCGAGGCTGTGTCATTTAGTATATGCAAGGCCAAAACGGGCAGATTTTTAATCAGTAAGGGAATCAAGGGTTATATGTAAAAAGTCTGACAGTGGAGTTGAGGATTATGAGATCAGCAATGATCTCACTGGATGTCAGAGCCGACCGGATGGGCTGAATGAACTATTTACTCTTACATCTTATGGTTTTCTCGGTGATTAGTTTGCCAAACGCTTCTATTCAGTTTTCAAGCATGACCCCAAGCTTCTGTTGCCTGTCATTTTAAAATCTCCACCTTGCTTTCACACTAAGAGTTCTGTTATTAATCTGCAGCACTGTTCCACTGAAACTCTCAGTCGGAAAAAGGAAGTTCATCTTTCGATCAAGTGGTTTTCCGCCTTCTGGGCAAAAACAACGTGGCAAGTTGTCCATGCACTTTAAACACATTTTTTTTGTTTTCTTGCCTTTGCGCGATTCAGTTTTTATCTAATTTTCGTTGTCAGACAGCAGCATACCGGCACAAGGTTTATATTTTCTTTTCGTGTCCCATCACAGTTTTCTTCGTCCTGTAAGACAGACTCTCTATCATTCAATCCCCTGACTTCCATCGTATCACAAACTCTCCTTTTGTCTCTCCCACTCCGACACAAAACCTATTACATCTCTAGTTCAGTTCCGATGAACTGTCATCGATCTGAATTGTTAACTCGGTTTCTCCCTTTCTATTCAGTACTCTCCTGGGTATTTCCACAATGTTCTATAATTGTTTCGTTTACGGACGCAGCATTCTGCTTCTCGAGCGCAACAACCTCACTGTTTACCCCCTGCATATCACCAGATCCTTAAAAGTCACTTTGAACTGGTAACAATACCTTTTTTAACAGTAGACGCGAAGCAGTCAAGATCACCAAATGTTGTTGAGAGAGAATGACACGAGCCGTTTACCTACAAAACAAATCAGTCCGATATCAGTCAGCGCTACAAATGCCTGTATTCAAAAAAAATCACACAACTGACAAGAATCCAGAAGGATCTCTACACGGTAACACCACCATCACTTGGTACAGGCACCATCACCGGACACTAGCACTGGGTACCACCAACATCAACACCATACTGCCACCTTCGCTCTTTACCAAGATCAAAGGCCTTTGCAAAGCCGTATTATATTATTCACACACTTCTCGGTACTAGAGACCAAACATCAAACGTCTGTTCACCCTCACTCACCGTTCATTCACTTGCCTGAAAGTCTCTACATGTTGCTCGAGCCGTTCCCGGTCTGTGTTGGATTGACGGCTCTCACATTCAATCAGAAGCGGTTATTCTGCCTGCAGGTGACGCCATATTGTCAGATACCAATAGGTATGAGACAGAGGCGGGGCTTGACTTTGCCCACAGCCATTTTCAGGAGGGAGGTACCACGTGACACCTGCGCCACGAGACGTACACGAATAAGGCGGGGCTAAATTGAGTTTGCCTCGAGGCCTCTACACCGCGATCATCAGGCGCAGCGCGAGTTGATTGGCCATTAGGCGGTCGGATGGTTTGTACTGGTATCTGTTGATGCGTCTGTCACATGAGAACATGTGGGTAGTTAATGTGACAGATGAGACAATGTTTTTGAATATCCGTTGAGCTGACTCTGCTTAAAAGAGTTTTTTTTCGGAATATTTCTAACTGAGTTAACCTATTCAATATTTCTTCATAGAGTTTTATAGCATGGAACGAGGCCCTTCAGTCAGTTGTGTTTTTTAAAAGATATCAAGCACCTACTTAGCCAAGGCCTATTCTGCAATAACCTCGGATATTTTCTACTAATCTATTCAGATATGTTATTGCATACCTTTGGAGAAGATAGGTCTTGAACTGGTCTCCTAGCTCAGGTTTAAGGGAATTACTACTTCATCACAAGGTAAGGGGCATAGTATCTGACAGGTTTGATTTGAGTTTTTCAAGGAGTTGACTAGAACCATTCAAACAAGGATAGGCCACTTGACCCTTCATTTTGCTATCCAATAAGATCATGGATGATTTGATTCTAACAGAAATTTGATATTTCTGCATATCCTCTCCATTAGTGGGCGGCACGGTGGCACAGTGGTTAGCACTGCTGCTTCACAGCGCCAGAGACCCGGGTTCAGTTCCCGCCTCAGGCGACTGACTGTGTGGAGTTTGCACGTTCTCCCCGTGTCTGCGTGGGTTTCCTCCGGGTGCTCCGGTTTCCTCCCACAGTCCAAAGATGTGCAGGGTCAGGTGAATTGGCCATACTAAATTGCCCATAGTGTTAGGTAAGGGGTAAATGTAGGGGTATGGGGTGGGTTTCGCTTCGGCGGGTCGGTGTGGACTTGTTGGGCCGAAGGGCCTGTTTCCACACTGTAATGTAATCTAATCTAATCCCTGATAATCTTTCATCCCCTTGGTAATTAATAATTTATCTATTTCTGTGTTTTAAAGTATTTAAATATTGCAAATCCATTGCCTTTTGAGGAGTTCCAAAGGCTCTTAACTCACTGAGGGAAATGTTTCCTCGTCTGTGTTTTTAAATGGGTGACCCCCTTATTTTTTAAATGATGTCTCCCAAGTTCTTGATTCTTCCATGAGATTAAACATCCTTTCAACATCCACCCAATCCAGTCAATTCAGGATCTTCTTTATTTCAATTATGTTGCCTCTGAATCTCCTGAACTCCAAAGAATATAGGACTAGCTTGTGTAGCCTTTTGTCTTCTCAATCCAGGTATTAGGTTAGTAAACCTCTGAACTCCTAACTCATAAATATACTTCTGTATGTATGTGATCTGTGATATACAATGCTCCAGATAGTCTCACCAAAACCCTGTACATTTGAAGCATTATCTTTCAACTCTTGCATTCAAGTTCTCTTGCAATAAACTGTAAGATCCCATTACTTGATTACTTGCTATATCTGCATACTAGCCTTCTTTGATTCATGTTCTAGGGCACCCAGATCCTTCTGCATCTCAAATCTGCAGCCTCTCAATTTTAAGATAATGCTTTGTTATTGTTTCTGCTAAAATGGACAGTTTCACATTTTTCCATATTGTACTGCATTTGTCAAATCTTTGCCCACACACTTAACCTATGGGATCCTTATGACCTCTTCACAAATCATTTTCCTATCTTATTTTATGCCATCAGCAAATTTAGCTACCATACCTTCAACCTCTTCATCCAAATCATTTATGCAATTTGTAAAAAGCTGAGGCCCCAGTGCTGAGCTCTGTCAATGAGGGCAGTGTAGTGGATGAAGCCTACATGACTTTAGTAACACATTTGACAAGGTCTCACACCAAAAACTGGTCAAAAAGATACGCGCCCAAGAGATTTGTTAAATTGGTTCCAAAATTGGCTTAGTGGCAGGTGACAAAGGTTGTTTTTATGAATGGAACAGTGTCCAATGATGTATGACAGGTTCTATGCTGGGTCCCTTGTTTGTTTGTAGCGTACATAAATGGCCTAGAACTGAAGTGTATCCCTGGATTTTATGGGAGGCGAGGAGGAATTACAGGATGCCTAGTGGAGGTATTTGTATTATCAACAGCCACACGTGAAGTGCACCAAGATTGGAGAGTGGCAAATGCAGTGCTATTTAAGAAAGGCTGCAGGAAATACCTGGGAACAATAGACTGGTAAGCTTAATATCTGTGATGGGTAAGTTGTTAGAGAGGCATTTGGAGAGACGAGGACTCACTTGGGATAGTCAGCTTGGCATTGTGCATGAGAAAATGTGTCTCATGAATTTTATTGAGGTTTTTGAAGAGGTGACTAAGAAAGTAGATGAGGCCAGTGCAATAGGTGTTGTCTATGTGGACTTTGACAAGGTACCACATAGTAGGTTTTTGAGTAAACCTAAATCTCTCAGGATCCAGGGAGAGCTAGCCACTAGTTGGAAAATTAACTTGAAGGTAGAAGACCGAGACTGGTGGTAGAGGGTTGTTTTTCAAACTGGAGGCCTGTGATCAGTAGTATGCCACAGGGATCAGTACTAGGTCCACTGTTATTCGTCATTTATGTAATTGATTTGGATGAGAATTTAGGAGTTATCTTTAATAAGTTTGTGGATGTGGACAGTGAAGAAGTGTCTCTGGGAATACAGTGAGATATTGATCAACTGAACCAGTGGGCTGAGGATTGGCAGATGGAGTTTAATTTAGAAAAATTTGAGGTTTGCATTTTAATAGGTCAAATCAGGGCAGGACTTACACAGTCCATGGTAGGGCCATGGGGAACTGATACAGAACAAAGAGATCTATGGGTACAGGTTCATAGCTTTTCAAAAGTAGAGTCATAATTAGTTGGGTGGTGAAGAAGCTTTTGGCATGTTTGCTTTTATCAGTCAGAGTGTTGAGTATAGGAATTAGGACATCTTGTTGCAGCTGTACAAGATGTTGTTAAAGCTACATTTGGAGTACGGTATGAAGTTCTGATCACCCTACTACAAAAAGGATATTAATAAACTGGAAAAATTGCAGAAAAGATTTACTGAATGCTGCCTGGACTGGAAGGTTTGAATTATAAGGAGATGTTGGGTAGACTGTCTTTTTTTCCCCCTAGAATGTAGAGGGGTCAGAGGTGATTTTTATGGAAGTATACAAAATCATGATAGACTTTGGTAAGGTAGATAGCCAACAGCTCTACCTGTGTT
>NW_025212006.1:0-25000 GCF_004010195.1 Chiloscyllium plagiosum
AGATTAAATTTACCATTTCTGTTTCACATTTCTATTCCCAATATCCAAAGATAAAAGCTTTCTTTCCCCCCAAATACTAGCTAGCATCTCAGTTCTGTAGTCTTGCATGAACCTGGTTAATACCACCATTACGCGTGGGGACACCTCCCACCTTGTACATGACAGGTACTCATGTGACTCAGCCAACGTTGTCCATCTTATACATTGCAGGCAAGGATGCCCTGAGGCATGGCACATTGGGGAAACCGAGCAAAGGCTACGACAACGGATGAATGGGCACCACACAACAATCAACAGACAAAAGTGTTCCCTCCCAGTTGGGGAACACTTCAGTGGTGCAGGACATTTGACCTCGGACCTTCGGGTGACCATCCTCCAAGGCGGACTTTGGGACATGCAGCAGCGAAAAGTGGCCGAGCAGAGGCTGATAGCTAAGTTCCATACCCATAGGGAGGGCCTCAACTGGGACCTTGGGTTCATGTCACATTACAGGTGACCACCATTGCACTATACACAGACACCCCTACACACACACACACACACACACAGACGTGCACACCCTCACAGACTTAAGAAACTCTACACTCACAACACACATACACTCTCAATCCCCAACCCAGACAGACACACACAGACAGACAAAGACCCACATGCACACATATATTTTGTGGGGTGAGTTTGTACTTGCAGGGTTACATTGTACTTTGCTCAAAAACTGCATGCATTCATGTAGAACGCCGTTATCTCACTTTTTAGATTAGAATCAATCTAAACATCATGGCATAGACAGAGAACACAGGGGGCTAACACCTTCAACATATTGTCTAGCTATCACCCATTGTTAACAGCTAACCTGAGAATGCAACTTTTTAAAAGCAGTTTTGTGATTTATACATGAAAGAAGTGAAACTATATGGTATTCAAACAGATGAAAGACTTAACAATCAATTTTTCAATGTATAATTTTCAGTTACATCACACTGTAAATTTTTGCTATAAATTCTGTGTGTTAGGATTGAGCCCTCCACTATCACCTGATGAAGGAGTGACGCTCCGAAAGCTAGTGTGCTTCCAATTAAACCTGTTGGACTATAATCTGGTGTTGTGCGATTTTTAACTTTGTACACCCCAGTCCAACACCGGCATCTCCAAATCATGGTTAATCTTCAGCATGCAAGAACATATTCAAATCCAGAAGGTTTATCACCAATTAGTACCACACTCAGGTAAAATTTTTCTCTTCATTTACCAACAGGTGACTCACCAAAGAGCGAGCCCAATGGCAATGATATTAACTGAAGTAAAATTTACAGTCATTTTAAACCTCATTTTATCAGTCCATTTTTGAAAACTGATCACCTAGCTTAATAAAATGTATTTTCAACTCGCTGAGATGACTGAAAAATAACCTGCTACTTTAATTTTGCAATGCAAGTCCAATCTGAAAAAGTAGTGGAGGGTGAGAAAGGAAAGAGAAAGAATAAAAGAGAAGTACCTGGCAGACCTCTGAACACTTCCATGAAATGCTGGGCAGAGCAGTAGCTCTCTCCTAAACATTTAAATTTGTCACTGTTGAAGGGAACTCTATGCATGTGCTCAGATATATCTGGGTAGGCTAAAAACCTTAGGCCTGGCAGATACCAAGTAATGCTAGATCCCTTACGAATACAGACCCCAAGTCCAGCAGTTGCACAGAAAATGACACTTTCCTGGCTTGCCAACATTTTCATTTCAAGCAATAAACAGAAAAGCAATTCATAGCAAGAAAAAAAGCTAGTCCTAAACCTGAAAACTGATGCTTGAAAAGGTAGTACATACCATTAGAATTTTGAATCCATGTTACAAAGTGTTTCACAGCTTGCAAATACTGAATAATGGTACAGATTCTGTATGAGTTGCCCTGAAAATCAAATCTGTAGCTGTCCAAGTCTGCATGTGGTAGACCTTCCACAAAATGTAGCATATATATTGAGGATACGCTAGGAAAAACAGAATTTAATTTAGTAGTTCCAAGCACTAATTTCAATCATTATTCAACATAAATAAATATGCATAAACACTGTACCCACCAATCTAAAAGCATTTTCCTTTTTTGATCTTTATCTCGACAGTTATTGCAGGTTGCTTTATGAACAGCATTCAGCGGGTGCCAATCTGAAACTATGTTCGTAAATGTAATCAAGGTTTTCCGACACCTATCATAAAAAAAACTTCAATTATCATCACATGCAAAGGTTTTACTTCAGTAAAAATCTCTTTTGTATTTGAGTGCACACAGTATACTTGAAGGTAAATGTTTATAGCAAAATAAATTGTCCACCTTTTAAAGGCCTCAGTTTATAATGATGTAATGCATACACAATATTTAAACTTAATTTAGCCTGGGTAATATTTTGAAGGGGAAGCAATTAGTTTAAGGCAGTACGGCAAATGGAATTTTATTAGTGGTACTGTACAACTTTTATAAATTTAATACTCTCCTCTGGATTTAAATAACCTGGAACATCGACCAGTTAATCAAGATGTCTTTCTTCACTACCTGAATAGACAGCATTAAATACTTTAAACAAAACTCAAACAATTACTTAAGTTGCTTTCAATGACATATAAAAAAAGAAAACAACTTATACAATTAATGATATGGCTTTGGATAATGCAGTAGAAGAGAAGAACCTAGAGGTGCACATACATAATTTTTGAAGTTTGTGTCATACATAGACAGGGTGCATAAAAAGGCATTTGGCACACTTGCCTTCATTGCTCAGTCCTTTGAGTATAGGAGTTAGGAAGTCATGTTGATGTTGTACAGGATATTGTGAGACGTCTCCTGGAATACTGTGTTCAGTTCTGGTTGTCCAATTTTCGAAAGGATATTATTAAGCTGGAAAGGGTTTAGAAGAGATTTACCAGGATGTTGCCAGATCTGAAAGGGTTGAATTATAAAGAAAGGCCGGGACTATTTCAACTGGAGTGTAGGAGGTGGACAGATGACTTTATAGAAGTTTATAAAATAATGAGGGGTATAGATACAGTTAATGGCAGTTATCTTTTCCCTAGGTGGGGGATTTTAGGAGGCACATTTTTAAAGGTGAAAGGAGCAAGATTTAAAAAAAGACATGAGGGGAAAATTATTTTATACAGGATGGTTTGCATGTGGAATGAATTTCCTGAGGAAGTAGCGGGTGTGTGTACAATTACAACGTTTAAAAGACATTTGGATAAGTATATGAAAATGAAAGGTTTGGAGGGATACAGACCAGAATAGACAGGTCAGAATAGTTTAGTTTGGGATTATATACGGCATGGATTGGTTGGACCGATGGGTCTGCTCCATGCTGTATGACTCTATGTTCGAGATGTCATAATTGCCTATCTGTAAATTGAAAACACAAGGAGTACTGTTTTCCAGGACAAGAATTTACCAGTCTGGCACAATAATGCTTCTGTACAGCAAAACAGACAAAGGATCAAAGACCACTTTTTAGATTGCACCATTTTGAATAAACATCTTACCTGCTTTAATTTCAAGGGTATAGCCATAAAGAAAAATTCAAAATATTTTTAATTTAGATAAATTACATATTAACATTAACTTTTACTTATTTAGGAGAAATCTTTAGTGAGAGAAGAGGATTGTTAAGCTATTCCCTATAGTGGAGGCTGTGTCACTGAATTCATTCAAGGCAGAGTTAGGTAGATCTATGACAGACAAGAGAGTCAAGAACAGCAAGACAGTGGGATTGAGGTGATAACCACATCCTCCACAATATTATTAAATAGCAAAGTTGAATGGCCGAATGTTCTAATCTTTATTTTAAATCTTATATAGTTCTTATTGCTGTTAGATTTGTCTAACATTAGTTTAGCAATTGATTAGATTTGCATAAGATTACAAATTTATAAAAAATCAAAATGAATGAATTCTGATTTTACTCTTTCACTGTTTCGCCATTAATGAATGATAAAATTCAATGGAAATTTAATGGTGTCACAACTGAAAAGCTTTGGTTTTCTGACTAAAATGTTTTTGAATTTCTAAAATCCACAAACGTTTTCAGTAAAAATATGGAGAAATGCTGAAAAGTAACATCCAAAACAGGGAAATGTGTGCGAGCTAGCAGTTAGCCTGGTACCTCTATTGTGATTTGATGTACATTAATGAAACTTAATTAAAAATACACTTGCCTTTCCTCGTACTTATACCCACACTTCATGCATTCAAAGCTCCAAATATATGACTGCATGAACAGCGCCTCAACGTATGGATCCTGCCGTAGAAGTTGTGGAAAAGCAAAGACTGGGCTATCGGGAACTCCTAAAGACAGGAGAAAATGCATTAACATATTATAGTAAAGACTAGATTCTCACAAGCTCCATGTAATATACATTCTAATTCCAATGAGAACTATTCTTGGAGAGGTGAAGGGGGTGGGGGGGGGGGAGGAAAGAGAGATGGCATTTGAAAGAGGATTTCAGAGTATAGCTCACTAACAATAGGAGAGGGAGAGAAAAAGAATACAGACCTAATCAGTGCAGATTGCCCTTATGTATATTCTGGTATCTGATTATACCTGTGCACTGATTGAAGTCTAGCACAAGTTATCTGATGGAAACATTGTTAAATTTTGCAGTTACTAATCTTCCCCAATATTTTCACTAATTATGTTAACGTCAACATGATATGGGATGACTGCTAAAACTTGTGGGTAACTGTGATTGATATTAAGGACATTTTGCTTGGTAATTCTTCTCCCAAATGTTAGCCATGAGTTCAAAACATCATTACTGAGGTATTCTGCTTTTATCAACTGAAACTACTTGAAAATTGACTATGGCCGTTATAAATTATTTGTTCACAGGATCTGGGTGTTGCTAGTTATGCCAGCATTTATTGGTCAACCTAACTGCTCTCGAGAGATAACGGTGAACGACCTTCATGAAGTGCTGCAGTCTTTGGGGTGCAGATACACTCAGTGCTGTTCAGGATTTCCATGATTTTGACCAAGATACAGTACTGGAATTGTGGCATATTTCCAAGTCAGGATGGCTCAGGGCTTGGAAGGGAATTCACAAGTCATAACATTCCCATGCATCTACTGCCCTTATTTTTCTAGGTGGAATAGGTTGGGGTTTGGAAGATTCTGTTGAAGTGGTCTGGTGAGTTTCTCTCTAGTGCATCCTTAGATGGGACACATGGTTACCACTGTGCAATGACGGCAGATGGAATGAATGCTTAGAAGTTGATAGGCAGTCAAGCAGGTTACTCATCAAGTAGGCTATTTTGTATAAAATTGGATTGGGTACGCATACTGGAAAGTGAAGAGTTTTCCATTAGATTCTTGACTTCTCACTTGTAGATGGTGGTTTTGGGAAGTCAGAAAGTGAGTTACTACAGAAAACCCAACTTCTAACCTTCTTTTGCAGTCACAGTACTTATATGGCTGATTCAGATGAAATTCTGGTCAACTCATTCTATATACAAGACATTTTCTGCTCCAATTACCATCTCATTTCACTTCTCCTGGCTTCCACCAGAATATAAACCTTCTCTTTTGTTCTTCTTCCCACCGCCTCACCATTTACTGGTTCAAAATCTATTGCATTTGAACAGTTTTTATTTGTGAAAGGTCACTGAGCTAAAACATCATTTTGGTTTCTCACTTGTTACCATTCCTGCTAAGTACCATCAGAATTTTTTTTTATTTTTATTGCATTAATAGCATGTGCATTTAAAAAAATAATCACTTCAATAAAAAAAAAAGAGATTATAAAGTTGTACAGTATATATAAGAATTACCCAATTCGCATTTCAATTTTGGTCGAAGAAGCTGGAAGAGACTCTCTCGGACATTGCTTAATGTTAGTTCGATGCGACCGAGCGTTTCGGGGGGAATTTTCCATAAACCATTACCTGAAATTATAAGAATAGTTCATAAAGTGCAACATGAAAGTCCCTACTAGTGCAGCAATCAAGAAAATCTAAAATTCATGAAATTCTACTTGTATATTTGTAACCAGAAACTGAAGTCACCAAACCTAATATGAACCAATTCAGAAGTCACAAAGAAACATTAATATGAGTATGTAGCATAGGTCGGAGCTTTTATTTTACACTAATATACATGGTCAGACCTCATTAAGATGGTGGTAATAAATTTGATGTTTGTTACCTCTACTCTTCATTTTTCCAACACACTTCTGGCTGGCCTTCCATCTTCCATAAACAAACTGCTTTCCACATCCTAACTTCCATCAAGTCCTGTTCAACACTGTGCTCACTGAAGTACACTTTCCCATTTCACACAATTTTGAAATAATCATCCTCCCTTTCAAGTCTTTTGATGGCCTTGCCCTTCCCCATATTTCTAAAAGCTCCATCAGCCACACAACTCTACACTCTTCTCCTGCCCAATCACTCAACACTACATCTCTCAATCCCTACAATGCGGTCGAGATCATTCGGCCCTTCAAGTCTGCACTAACTCTCCAAAGAGCATCCAAGTTCTCATCCAAGTAATTTTTAAAATGTACTTTAGAGGTGAGGTTAGCTGCTTTAACTACCCTCCTAAGCATTCCAGATCCTCACCACCCTCTGGATGAAATGTTATTCCTCAAATCTCCTCTGAGCTTATCACCTTTCACCTTTAAATTACAACCCCTTTGTATTGATCATGCCACTAAGGGAACAATTGCTTTCTATTTATCCTTTCACCATGTCCCTGCCCCTCGATCTTCTAAATCTCTATTAGGACCCCCTTCAAGTTTTAATGCAATGAGTGTGACAGGTATTGCAGATAACTTAGTTATATGTATTAATCTAAGCTCTATGATGCTGTGGCTATTTACAGAGACTTGGTAGCGAGATGGGCAAGACTGGCACCTTAACATTCTGGGATTTAGATGTTTCAGGAGGTGAGATAGAGGAGGATGTAAAAGAGTTGGGGGAGTTGTGTTACTGATAAAGGAGATTACCACAATATACTGAGGGAGAACAAGGACACCTTGGACGGCTCATCCAGTGAGGCCATATGGATAGAGCTCAGGAATACAAAGGGTGCAATCACAACAGCCAGCAAGCAATAGAAGAATAGATATGTGGAAAGATAATGGAAAAATGTGAAAACCAACAGGGTTGTTGTGGTGGGTAATTTTAACTTGCCTTATATTGACTGGGACTCAGTGCAGGGCTTGGATGGGAGCGAATTTTTTAGATGTGTCCATGAAAATTTTTTCAATCGATTTGTAAATAATGCAATGAGAGAAGGGACCATAATAGACCCGGCATTAAGGAACGAGTGCGGCCCAGTGATCGAAGTTTTAATGGGGGTGCATTTTGAGAATAGTGACTTTAATCCTTTCAAGTTTGAAGTTACCCATCGCTAAGGACAAGAGTAGTCTTCAGCTGAAAGTATTAAATTGAGGGAGGGCTAACCACCACAATGTTAGGCAGGAACTGGGGAATGTAAATTGTGGATGGCTGTTTAAGGGTAAATTTACATCTGACATGTGGGAATCTTTTAAAGGCCAGTTGTTTAGAGTTCAGGTCCAGCATATTCCTATATATATTAGGGATAAGGATGGCAATATTTAGGAACCTTGGATTAAGAAAAATTGAGAGCTTTAATCCGAAAGAAAATGGAGGAATACGTAAGGCATAGGAAACTGAAGAGAGACAGAGACCATGAATACATAAATAGCAGGAAAGAACACAAAACAAGGAATTGTAGGGCTAAAAGTGGGCGTGAAACATCTTTGGCAAACAGGATTAAGGAACATCCCAAGGCTTTTATACATAAGGGGCTTTGGAAAGGGTAGATCCACACAAGGACAAAGGAGGGATTTATGCATGGAGCCGGAGGAAGTGGGTGAGGTCGTAAACAAATACTTTGTATCAGTATTCACAAAGGAGAAGGACATGGTGGATGGTGAGAGTTGGAAGAGGTATGCTGATATGCTGGAGCATACCAATATAAAAACAGAGGTGATGCTGGATGTTAAAAAGCACTAAGGTGGACAAGTCCCCAGAACCTGATGAGATTTATCCCAGAATGCAGAGAGGCTGATAAGGACATTGCTAGAGCCTTGTACAAAATCAGTGTCCTCTTTAGTCTCAGGAGAGGTCACTGTTCCTTTGCTTAAGGAAGGCAACAAAGAATCTAGGAAATGTCACACTGGTAAGCCTTACATCAGCGATAGGGAAATTATTGATAAAGATCCTTAGGAACAGGATTTACTCACATTGGAAAAAGATGGTCTAATTAGCAAAAGGCAGCATTGCTTTGTGTGAGGAAGGTTATGACTCACAAATTTGTTTGAGTTTTTTGAGGAAGTGACAAAAATGATTGATGAGAGCAGGGTAGTAGATATTGTTAATATGGAGTTTAGCAAGGCCTTTAACAAGCTCTCATGGCAGGCTGATAAAAGGTGATGTCACATGAGAATCATGTAAGGTGCTAAGTTGAATACAGAATTGACTTAGTCACAGAACAGTCATTGTAGAAGGGTGCTTTTCAGATTGGAAATCTGTGACCAGTGGTATTCTGCAGGGATCAGTGCTGGGACCCCTGTTTGTAATATATATTTGGATGAGAATTAGGTGGCCTGATCAGTAAGTTTGCAGATGGTACAAATGTTGAGAGAGCTACAGATGGTGGAGAGGATTGCCAGAGGATACAGCAGGATATAGATAGCTAGAGACTTGAGCAGAGAAATGGCAAATAAGAGTTTCATCCGGACAAATACAAGGTGTTGCATTTTGGGAGATTTACTGTAGGAGGGAGGTATACAGTAAATGGCTGAATCCTCAGTAGCATCAATTTACAGAAGGATCCAGGTGTACAGAACAACAGTTCCCTAAAAGTGGCAAAAGTGAATAAGGTGGTCAAGGAGGAATATGGCATGCTTGTCTTCATTGGTCAAGGCATAGAGTATAAAACGTTGGCAAGCCATGCTGCAGCTGTACAGAACTTTAGTTCAACCACATTTGGAATACTTTGTACAGTTCTGGTTGCACACTACCAGAAGGATGTGGAAGGTTTAGAGGGTACAGAAAAAGCGTTCTTTGATGTTGGAGGGTGTTAGCTATGAGGAGAGATTGGATAAATTTGGTTTGTTTTCACTTGAACATTGATGGATGAGGGCAATGTGATAGATGTTTACAATATTATAATAGGCATGGGTAGAAAGGATAGTTGGAGTCTTTATCCCCCAGGGTAGAAATGTAAACCACTAGGGGACATAGGATTAAGGTAAAAAGGGATAAGTTTAAATAAAAACAACATCTCCTTTAAATAGAAGGTGGTAAATGCATGGAATGTGCTACTAGAGGAAGTTGTGGAGGCAGATACAATAGCAACATCTAAGCAGCATCTTGACAGATATTTGAACAGACAGGGAATAGAGGGATACAGACAGCATTAAGGCAAAAGGTTTTTAAGTTTTTAAAAGGCATGTGTTGGTGCAGTCTTGGTGGGCTGAAGGGCCTGTTCCTGTGCTATACTGTTCTTTCTTCTAGAACAAGGCAGAGGGACAGTAAGACCATGCATTCCAACTTTCTCTGCTGCAAAGAAAACAACCCAAGCTTATCCAACCTCTCTGCATAGCTAAAGTGCTCCATGCCAGGCAACATCTGGTAAATCTCCTTTGCATCTCCTCCAGTTTAATCTTTCTACATGCAAATATTACATCTGCACACAGTACTTTAGATATAGCCTAAACAAAGGCCTCCAATGAGACCTCCATGCTCTTATACTCTATGCCTTAATGATAAAGGTATGTGTCACAAATGCTTTAACTACCCTATTAAACTCCCCTGCCACCTTCAGGGATTTGTGGACAAGCAAAGTGCATCATGTCATGCTTATCAGGGTTTAAATCCCAACTGTCACTGATCTGCCCAAATCATCAAAGCCTCCAGTAACCCAAGACCTTCTTCCTCACCCAGCCAATCTTTGTGTCAGCTGTATACATACTCATCATCCCTCCCATATTCTCATCTGCATCAATGAAACAGCGTCAAAGAGCATTTGTCATCACAGTGCCCTGCATGGGTTACAGAATAATATAAAAGTCTGAAAGTTGCAAACATTGAGGATGCCAGGAAATTAGTATTTGAAAATGGAGCTTTGGGAATTAGGGAATGAGGTAAATGTTCCAGGTTTGACAAGTGTTCCCTGAAATTTGGGATTAGTGACACATAAAATTGTAGGATTGATGTAAAGTGCCACTAGTAGACTGATTTTTACACAGTACACACATAGCAGATGACAGTAAATCTGCAGCCTGCTTTATATATCTCTCTCAATTGATTCAGGATCTCCTTTAATGCTAGAGTTGTAGAAATAGGAGCAAGAGTAGACCAATCAAGCTTGCTCTGCCATTACAAGCAGGCTGATCCCAATCTTAATAATATATTTCTGCTCCATTCCCATGGCCTCATCAACTTTATTGTCTAGAAATTGATTACCAGCTTAAAGATATTCAGTCACTTTTGTAGTACAAAATTTTGTAAGCTCATCACTCCGGCTGAAGAACTTTCTCCTCAATTCTCCTAGATCGTCTACTCCATATCCCTTGTTCGAGACTGTGATAATCCTCCTGGCTGGGACAAAGAGTTCTTTGTAGGTATGGTAGAAGTTATTAGGTGCTAATCAAAGGGAACATATTCAGCTGTATCTAATATTGTAAGATTGTGGAATCTTGGAAAGTTCCAGAGATACTTTAAATATCAATGGGAAACTGGTCCACAAAAGTAGCACAAAGTGATACTGTCAATTGACAGCATTGGGTGCAGGATCTGTGATCAGCACTGTTGGAGCACGGAATGTGTTTTTTGTGAGGGGATTTCGAAGTCCTGAAAGGTACAAGGATTGTGTAGTGGTACCTTCAGAGAATGAAGCAAGAAAGGTCTCATATCATCTTGGAGAATGTAAGATGCAGAAATTCTGGGAACCTACAATTGGGTTGGAGGTGTGGCTAACACTCTGCGGCAATGCTTTTCATTTCAGAACATTAAACTCTTCTCCAAGATGTTAAAAATTCCACTAACCTGATTAGTCATTGATTTCAACTAGGTCTATACTATTGAGTGTTTTCATTAAAAAAAAATAGATTTTACATCGTCAAAAAAAGTCTATTGACTACAGAATATTTTAGTCTACTGTTACCCTTATTCTCATGATCCACATGGGGTTTTCATTGCCTTGAAAATTCGCCTACTTTATAATGTCCTACTTTTGTAACTATCATTATCAAGGAAAGGGTACTAGAACATTATTACTAAAGTCTGAAAAGCCCCGAATGCCTCAAGGAAGGGTGTTAATAGAAGATATATGGTTTTAATTTTACAAAATTCCTTGGATTCTGGTAAGGTTCAATCAGATTGGAAAACAGCAAATAAGGACTGTTTCATTCAACAGAAGTGGATCAGAGAAACAAATAACTATCAATTGGTCAGCCTAAAATGATGGAAATTAGTGAGGAAGTTACACCACAGTACTAAGGAAGTCTTATTCCAGTAAGAAGTCAACATGGTTTTGAGAAAAGGAAATCATGTTTTTACATTAGAGCTTTTTGAGAATGTAACCAAGTGAATAAAGGAGAACCTGTGCATGTGCTGCACTCAGATTTCCTCAAGGCACCTGACATGTTTACTATGTAAAATAAGAGCTCACGCTGTACAGGGTCACATTTTTATGTTAAAGGATCGCTTGATAAACAGGCAGCAGACAGTGAGAATAAATGTATCATCTTCAGGTTCAGAAGCTCTGACATCAGTGGAGTGGAGTACTGTATCAATGTTGCAGCCTCAATTATTTATTAAAGATTTGGATGAAGGAACAAAATGTATGATTGTCTCACTAGCAAACTTAGCATAGGTAGTAAAGCACTTTGTGAACGGAACATAAGGAGTCTGCACAGGCATCTGGACAGGTTAGGTGAGTGGCAAATATTTGCTATTTGAAAAATAATATATGAAAATGCTAACTTGTTCACTTTGGCAGGAAGAACAGAAAAACAACCATAGAAGGAGAGAAACTGCAAAATTTGTTGGTGCTGACAGAATCCAAGTAGCCTGGTACATGACTCAAAAATGAGTACAGAGGTTCAGGATAAGACAGGCAAACAAAATCTTGTCATTTATTGCAAGCAAATTGAATATAAAAATAGTATGTTTTGCTAGAATTGCATATAACATTGGAGTGATCACATATGCAGTGTTTGCCTTCCTATTTTCAACAAAATGCAAATGCATGAGAAGCAATCAAAAGAAGGTTCACTCAACTGATACCATAGTTGACAGGATTATTTATGAGGGCAGGTTAGACAGGTTGGGCTACATCCATTGGAGTTTAGAAAAATGAATGAATACCTTATTGAAAGATATAAAAATTCTGAGAGGATTTAACAAGATGGATGCTAAAAAAGATGTCTCTCTTTAAACAATGAACTCAGACTAAGGGATCAAGTTTAATACATATTTAACTGCTTTATTTAATTATGCGTTGCCTTGCAATATACCAAGTATCCAGAGTATCACACTGTATATCACAAAGTTATTTTTTTAAATAAACTACCATCATTTTAACTTTAAAAAAAAAGAGTTGTGCAAACTGTCACTAGCACCAAATTCCTGCAGAGGATCAATCTATCCTATTGTTGCTAGCTACCCGACTTGGTTACCTAGTCTTCTGGGCTTTCT
The DNA here is from genome assembly GCF_004010195.1 of Chiloscyllium plagiosum. NCBI lineage: Eukaryota > Metazoa > Chordata > Chondrichthyes > Orectolobiformes > Hemiscylliidae > Chiloscyllium > Chiloscyllium plagiosum. The sequence continues at coordinate 12,701 of NW_025212006.1, forward strand.
CCAAGATTTAATTTAAGTAATAAATAACAATCTAACCGAAGTTCAACCTAATAATCAACTTCTGAATTGGACAATGTTTGCTTCCTTGGTCCTATATTTTTACCAAAGCTCTAGCAGGGGTTCTAATTCACAAGCGTTTTGACAAGACTCCTTCATCACTACTTTCTCTGAATTAGATACAAAAGACAAAATTCTTGAATCACAATCTTCAGTGAAATGAATTGATGGAAATATCTACCTCCAGTCTACATTGTCAGTAGTAACAAGAATTTAGTTCGATTTGAAGGGAATGCTTCCCTTTTCCTAAAACAAATATGATCAGAGAATTCTTGTGTTATGGGCATGGGATGTAAATTGTAATAGGGTTTTTCTTTGGACAGAATTAGAGTTTAAAATGGTAATAAGTAAGCAACAATACATGGCAGTGGCTCAGATACACAAGGAAATCAGAAATATTTAGGCATCATAATGTAATACAGAATACCACGTATCAATTCCTACCTTTGCAATGGCTTTGGCAGTTAGATACCAGTGTGCACGCCTGATCATATTCTGTGTACAGTTTCTTAAATGGAGATTCCATTTCCGTCCCTAGATTGGGCATTAATTTTCTTAGCACTTTTAAGTGGACCAAAGCTATCAGTACGCAGTCTAGCCAGCAGAGAGCAGATTTGTTCTTCCACTGAAGAAATAATTGTTCAACCTGTGACTGCAGAACTGGAACTTCCAATTTAGGCTGACCAGAATGTTCAGTTTCAGATGGTGGTTCCTTTCTTTTGCCACATAATTGATCACGTACCCCAAGAATTGTCTTATCAGGGATAACAATGTCATTTCTTTCACTAGAATTAACTGACTTAGGATTGCTTCCATTTTCTGAACAAGGGACAAAACTGTCAATTTTATTTAGGTCAGTTTCAACTGGCTGATATGCAGTTTCCTTGGGTATAACACAAGATCCACTGAAAATGACTTTATTATTACAATTAGAAGTTTTCTGTCGTTTCACGTTCCGCTTACACAGAGGAACTAGTGCACCTGATCCAGATATGCTCTTCGCAGCTTGAACTGATGATCGAGGCAAGGTAGGTGAAATGAGGATCTCATTCAATGGTTTACATCCCAAAGGAAAGACACACTAGAAAGAAGTTTAAAGTTGTTAAATGCTGAAACATAACAAATGCAAACACCATCTGTATGCGTCTAATTTGATTACTTAAAATCTTACTACAAACATATTAATCAGATCGGGAAAACTGGAATGCTTTCCAAACTGCAGATCAATGGCATGGTAACCACATAAAGGACATATCGACTCTGTTGACAGTGCAAGTGGCTAACAATGTTAAATAACCTCTGAATGTTAACTAATTACTCAAATATTACTAAACATGTTTGAGCAGCTGATAATATGAAATGCATTTCAGGAGAGATTCCTGAAAACCAACCAATAGAATCTAAAATTTCCAATACCTGTGGACTTTCACAAAGAAGAACAGATTCCTCTAAGCTTATATAGAATCGGCGCAAAGCTTTATTTTCTCCTTTTGCAGCACAGGCAGGACAATATTGCTCTTGAATGAGTGAGGTATTTTCAGAAAACTGCAGAGAAGGAAAACAGAGCAAGTTACCAGTCATGTATACAATTCCATGTCTGTTTTAAAAAAATTAAAACTGTTTTACACCATCCATCTGTTCATGGCCAGATAGAAACTTAAAATACAATTTCAGGTTGAATTTTCACCTTCAGTACAGAAGATGAAAAGCACACTTAAGGACAGTTTTAAGCTGAACAAATATGAAAAAGAATATTGTTTTTGCCAAGTTTACTTTCATATTCAAGTTTTTGTTGGAGAGTAAAACTCAGTGATTGCAGGTGCATGTTTCAGCACTACTCAGTACTTAGAGGATTACCATGGTAACCATGTTTTCACTTCAGATAAATCTTTCGCCAGAGCACTTTGTGCAAGATTTCCGTGTCACTTTGAGTTTAGAATGCTCCACCTTTCTCTCACCTTTTCAAGACAATAGATGCAAAATAATTTGAAAATATAATAAAATTTAGAACTTTGCTCAGTTTAGAGAGGAATAAACAGTTTTACTGACTTTTCCCAAATACCCCACCGTGTGGCTGGAAGATACATTTATATCAGTGCTTGGGCCACTCAGTGGCAAACCAGTCTTGGTCTTCTGTTTATCCGCCATGCTCAGCCAAAGGCTAACCTTTACCATCTCACCGGTGATTTGAAGTATATCATCAGGAACTTGTCAGAATACGCTGTTAAAATAAAAGTTGAAGATGTTGTTAGAGAATATAAAACCTTGATATTTTGCTAATTTGTAGGCATATCAAACTGCAAACTTGCAACATACAAACACCCATTGCTAGTATCATACTGTAAATGCACATTTAGTAAGTTCAAAATTATAGGAAGCTTACAATATTTTAAGCAACAATGCCAGATTAAGGTAACCGGTAGCTACTCAGCAAAACCAGAGTGCTAAATTGTGATTAATCTTGCTGCTATTTTAAGACGCATAGCTAGATTTTTGCGGAGTCGATAAATGATCTAACCATAGCCTACATCATTACTTTTACTTGCACAAGAGACATTTGCACAATCTCAATACTGAAATTTTAAAAATTAAACCTTAATGAAGCATTGCACTTAACAGGAGACAGAAAAACTAATTTCTCTGGAATTTTAAAAAAATCTGATTGCAGAAAATCCACACTGGTGAGTACAATTCAGCAAGTAACACATTTAAACATATCTGTGAAAATAGCTTTTCAAAATGGAGAAGAAAGCCTCAAATTGGCATGATTTACATCGAAGGAGAAGTAAAATATAAACAGTCTTGCTTCAAAAGGTTAAGTCTGATACCCACCCTGTCTACTGCAATGAAACCCGTGGCTTTCATAACAGAATTGGTGGCCTTTGAAATTGAAATCTTGAACAATTTTGAATAGATTTAAATGTGGGTGCACAGGAACAGAAAACCACAATCCAGTGTTAGCACTTTCTTAATAGCTACAGCATAACTTGCTTCTTCCAAAGAAGATTGGCAAAATTTCTTTAGAATTACTCCTTCACACGAAAGACAGAACATAATAATGTGTAGTAATGTGTAAGCCTGATGAGGTAATTGAATCACAGAATCTCTATAGTATGCAAGCAGGTCATTTGGCCCATCAAGTCCAGACCAACTCTCCGAACAGCATACACTACCCTATCCCTGCAACCTGTAGTTTCCATTGCTAATCCACAAAGCCGGCATATCCCTGGACACTATGGGCAATTTAATACGGCCAATTCATCTAACCTGCACATCTCTGGACTATGGGAGGAAATTGGAGCACATAAAGGAAACCCATGCAGACACAGGGAGAATATGCAAATTCCACACAGATAGTTGCCAGAAGATGGGGTTACACTCGGATTCCTGGCACTGTGAGGCAGTGTTAACCAATTGTCAAAAAGTGTTGTTAAATAGGTTATGGTGGGAGAGCAAATAATCACAGAAGTGTCACGCTGCAGGAGGCAACATTTCAGCCAAAAGAGTCTATACTGGCTCTCCAAATAACCATCACAACTTAGTGCAATCCTCCTGCCTTTTGCTCAAACCACAGTTCACCGAGAAGAAACAAACAATCGACCAATGAAATAAAATGAAATTCAATGAACTAAAATTAGTCAGAATTATAATGGAATGAATTCCACTAACAAGTGCGTGCTTGGACACTGGTGGGAACAGGATTAAATGTGATTAAACAGTCTGACAACATTTGCTGTCTGAGTTCACCAATGCAAGAGATACCACAATACCCCTTAATCAATGGAGTCAATGTTTCTAGACACAAGTAGGAAATGTGAGAGGGGTGCAGGAAAGAGCAGCGAGGAAGAGAAAAATGAAGAATCTATGAAGAACTGCTTATCTGTTTAACTTTATTTTTGAATTAAAGAAAATTTTGGACAAAATTAGAAGTATGTGTGCTCAATGAAACTGAAGCCCTGTAAGATCAGGTCAAATGCAGAGTTAAAAGTATTTTAAATAATGTTATTGTTTATAAAAGGAAATTGATCATGTTAGAATTTTATAAATCACTGGTTAGGCTTCAGCAGACATACAGTGAACAAATCAGAGCACCACATATTGAGAAAAATGCAAAAGACTTAGAAAGAATACAACAGAAGTTGACCAGAAGATGACAAAGGACGAGACCTTACATTAAAAGAGTTAAGTTGCCAGTGTTTGAGTTTTACTTCTTGGAAAAGCAACAAGTGAGATCAGCATAGAGGTTTTGATACAGTAGATACATAAAACCATTGCTTCACAAAAATGAGTCAACCAGAAATGACTATAAAATAATTTGCAAACGATACAGAAGTAAGGTGAGGACTGTTTTCAATGAATTGTCTGCAGCCAATATACTCAGTCTGAAACGATGGTGGAAGCGGATTCAATAAGCAAATAGAAGTTGGCCAGGTACTTGATGATGTACTGACCATGTTGCATATCAAAAGAAAATTGTGGACCTAAGCACGATGGCACTATCAAAGTGCCAATATAAGCATTATATTGCAATATACTGCAGGTTTCTAGGATTTTGGTTCTACTGACTTATATGACACCATTGTGAATTTTCCATTTCCCACATCAAACCACATTTAAAATAATAATGAACACAAAACATGGCACCATATTTCAAAGACTACCAATTGCTTATCACGTTTAAAAAGCCCTTCAAAAATATCGATTTTGCCTTATGTTTGTTGTAGATATTTTATACTAGGATACAGTTAGAGTTATTTTTAAAGAAATACTGGCACACTGGTAAAGGCCAATATTTTAAAGAGGGTTTAATTGAAAATCATGAACAAAGCCAATACCATAAAGGGTTCAAATTAAAGGCTGAAAAGAATGCTCTAATAGATTGATGTTGTAATTTATGCAGGCACTACACATCATTAAGATTGATTTACAACTGTAATTGCAATAACCAAAACTGAGTTTTAAAAATCACTCACCTTGTTTAAGAAATGCAATAATCTGTCATCTGTATCCTAATTCCATCCAATTGCAGTCAGAATACCAAACTGTGCTCCCACTGTTAGGTCAGATATCAAGCAACCACTAATCAACCCAACTTTGTGTGTTTTTTAAAATCATAATGGGTACACTTTTGAGAAAACAAAGTTTTATACCATACAGAAATGCCCAGACAGCACACTGTAAAGAAAGATACACAAAACCTCTCACCAACCTCTACCTGTTATCTCTTGCTTCCTTGATTTGCTGTTATGTCCAACAGGCCTATTCTGAATACTTTAGATCCATATATTGTATTTTAAGATTTTTAAAAAATTAACATCGCTTTCAATTTTTAAAAATTAATTTATGGGAGAAGGGCATTCATCCTTAATTGCCCAGAAGGCAGTTAAGAGTCAGCCACATTGTTATGGGCCTGAAATCACATTTAGTCCAGACAAGGTTGACAGTTTCCTTCCCTCAAGGGTATTAGTGGATCAGATAGTTTTTTTTCCAACAATCGACAATGATTTCATGGTCATCGCTGGACTCTTAATTCCAGATTTTTATTGAATTCAAATTCCACCATGGTGAGATTTGAACCTTGGTCCCCAGAAAATTACCTGGGTCTCTGGATTAACAGTCCAGCGATAATACCACTAGGCCGTTGCCTATCCCATATTTAAAATTATTTTAGATGAACTAGAAAGAGGCTGGCTGTTGATCTACTTTATATGAACGATTTGTCATTTCGAAAATTTGAAATTTTTCTTACTTTGGTCTGGGGAAGGTTCTTCCACCAGTAGGAAGCATGATCTGAAGTCACAGATTTGATAAACATTATTGGATGCTATTCAGGAAATCAGTCCTTGTTGCAGGGCTCCAAATTTAATATAGAAAACAATAATTCAGACAAACCACTGGACCGCTTTATCAAAGCATGACCCTGACCCTGCTCTAAAAATTTGCTGTAAAGACCTGACTGTTTGTAAACTAGTTAATATATACCTCGTTTTTTTATTATTGTTGCCTTGCTTAACTACTTTGCAGTTATAAAGAATGAAGACATTAAAATTACATGCATTGAAAGAAGATACCACCATTTCTATATATTTCAATTGGCCATAATATCACAAAGTGTTACAATACAACAAACAGCAAAGTCAGCAAAATAAATTTCAATGGGCAATACACTCCTGAACACATATACATGCTCCCATCACACCACAAGAAAGTGAACTAAAATTTAGCAGCACAGGATTTTTCAACAGCGAAACCATTTTAATCAAAAAAACATTTTTAAAAAAAACCTGGGCAAGTTTCTACACTTCAGGACACCAATGCTTATGAAACAATTGTTCTGAGCAGAACAAATGAACTGTTCAAGTTGGTAATCAGAATTAGACTTCCCATGATCCTCTGCTTTAAAGTAGTAAATATCAACAGACAGCAATCGTGTAGAATACAACATGGGAAAGGAGATTAAACATATACAATGTTGTCATTAAATTCAAAAGACGGCCAGTCTTTGGGCACTGCAAATAAATTTCTTGCAAGTCCATATCCCAGAGCTGCTTATGATGCAGGAAGCGGCCATTTGGCCAATCATGTCTGCACCAGAATGCTTGCTGATAAACATCTGCAGGTTACATTTGTACAGTATACTAAATGATTAAATACAATGGTATTAATTAGAAATCAGAAATTGGCAAATAATAGATCCTGAACTGTTTATATGGATAAGAAAAAATAATTTTTTTAAACTTTTGTTTTCAAGGATTAATAGATTAAAAATAGAAAAAAAAGTTTGTATGAGACACAAATATACAAATACGAAAACTCCAGATAACGCTAAACCTTGTAGTTAGGCTTTTTTAGACTGATGATCATACCTCAGCCATAAGATCCAAGAACTCACATTCACTTATGATCCATGCTGAAATTACCAAAATCAGCAAATTATTAGGAAGGTGATTGGGATGACATTTTATTGCAATGCAAATGGAATATACAAGTAGGGATGCTTTGCAACAGTTGTGGAGAGCACTTGTGAGGCCACATCTGGAATACCGTATATAGTTTCGGTTTCCTTATTTTAAGGAAAAAAAGTCAGTGGTGTCAAAAATAGTTCCAAGAAGGTTTATTTGATTGATATCGGGATTGGGGATTATTTTATGAAGAAAAGTTGTATTCGCTAGGCTTATGATCATAGGAGCTCAGAAGAAACAGAGACAATTTTCTTGAAATGCAAGATCCTAAGAGGATCTCACAGAGTTGATGTTGAAAGAATATTTCACCTGTGGGAGAAATGAGAACTAGGAAAATTGTTTAAGTATGGAATGTACCATTTAAAATGGAGACAAGATGCAACTTTCTCTCTCAGACATTGACAGTCAATAGAACGTTCTTTCACCAAAGAGTGGATACAGGGTCATTTGAATACTTTCAAGGCAGAGGTAGATGTTATTCTTGACGAACAAGAGAGTCAATAGTTATCAAGGCTAAGCAGGCATGTGGAGTTCAGGCCACAATTAGATTAGTGTTCGAACTGAGTGGCACCATTAAATATAAAACTGAAAAGAAGGGTAGAAACAATAATTACTTACCGCGTATCATTTGCTATCTAGTGAGGCACAGTGGAAAATTCCACATGTAAATCAGCACTGGGCTGTTAGTTGTGATGACCTCATGGTCCCTGAATCTCAATGGTTAGGTTCATACAATTAGATGACATATGTAAAATAAATAAAAAGGGAGGTGTGCAGGGGACTCCTTGGTATTCACATCCATGATGGGGTAGTTCAACATGGCTTTGTGCATAGGAAATAATGTCTCACTAATTAATTGAGTTTTTTTCAGGAGTAATTAAGAGGATTGATGAGGGGAGAGCGTGCGTGATCTATATGGACTTCAGTAAGGCATTCAACAAGGATCCTCATAGTAGACTGGTTAGCAAGGCTAGATCACATGGAATACAGGGAAAGTTAGTCATTTGGATACAGAACTGGCTTGTAGATAGAATACAGAGGGCGGTGGTGGAGGGTCGCTTTTCAGACTGGAGGCCTGTGACCAGTAGTGCGACACAAGGATCGGTGCTGGGTCCACTGCTTTTCATCATTTATATAAATTATTTGGATGTGAACATAGGAGGTATAGTTAGTAAATTTGCAGTTGACACCAAAATTGGAAATGTCATGGACAGCAAAGGAAGTTACCTTAGAGTACAGTGGGATCTTGATCAGATGGGCCAATGGGCAAAGAAGTGGCAGATGGGGTTTAATTTGGATAAATTTGAGGTGCTGCATTTTGGAAAGGCAAATCAGGGCAAGACTTAATGGCAAGGTCCTGGGGAGCGTTGTGGGTTCATTGTTCCTTGAAGGTGGAGGTGCAGGTAGATAAGATAGTGAAGGCGACATTTAGTATGCTTTCCTTTATTGTCAGAGCATCAAATATAGGAGTTGGGAGGTCATGTTGCAGCTGTACAGGACATTGATTAGGCCATTTTTGGAACATTGTGTGCAATTCTAGTTTCCCTCCTGTAGGAAGGATGTTGTGAAACTTGAAAGGGTTCAGAAAAGATTTACAAGGATGTTGCCAGGTTAGGAGGATTTGAACTATAGAGAGAGGCTGGAGCTATTTTCCCTGGAGCATCAGATGCTGAGGGGTGACCGCGTAGAGGTTTAGAAAATCATGAGGGGCATGGATAGGTTAAGCAGACAAGGTCTTTTCCCTTGTGTGGGGGAGTCCAGAGCTAGAGGGCATAGGTTTAGGGTGAGAGGGGAAGATTTAAAAGAGACGTAGGGGCAACTTTTTCGTGCAAAGGGTTGTGCGTGTATGGAATGCGCTGCCAGAGGAAGTTGTGGAGGCTGGTGCAATTACAACATTTAAAAAGGGTATATGAATAGGAAGGGTTTAGAGCGATGTAAGCCAACTGTTGGCGAATAGGTCTAGATTACTTTAGGATATCTGGTCAGCACAAGTCGAGTTGGACTGAGGGGTCTGTTTCCATGCTGTACATCTCTATGACTGTACGATGATAAAAGCTTTGACATATTGTGAATGCAAAGGAGAATAATGATAAACTTCAAAAGGACACAGATCAGCTGGTGGGACAAAAGATATTTGGCAGATGATTTTTTTTAAAAATCCATTCATGGGACATGGGTTTCATTGGCTGTGCAGCATTTTTTACATTCCTAATTGCTCCAGAGAAGGTAGTGGTGAGCTCTCCTCTTGAACTACTGCAGTCCATTTAGTGCATACATTCAAAATGTTATCAGGATTTTGACTCAGCAACAGTGAAGAAATGGTGGTATACAATTCCAAATAAGGATGGAATGTGATTTGGAGGTGAACTTGCAGGTAATGGTGTTCCCAAGTACCTGCTGCCTTTCTAGGTGGAGATGACATCATGGGTTAAAAAGGCACTGTATAATGAGCCTAGTCAATTTCTCGTGCGCATCTTTTAGATCGTACACACTTCTGCACTGGTGGTGATGGAGGAAATGATTTTAGATGTGATGCCAACCATGTGGGATGATTTGTCCTGGATGGTGTCCTCCACCATTGCCAACAAAGTGCTTTTGCCTGAAACGTCGATTTGCCTGCTCCTCGGATGCTGCCTGACCTGTTGCGCTTTTCCAGCACCACTCTGACCTAAACTCTGGTTTCCAAAATCTGCAGTCCTCACTTTTGCCTAGTCTTCCACCATAGTCTTGACTTGTATCTTGTAGATGGTGGACAGGCTTTGGGAAGCCAGAATGATGCAAGATTCCTAGCCTCTGACCTGCTCTAACCACAATATTTAAATGACTTGTCATTTCAGCTTCTAATCAATGCTTACCTGCAGGATATTGATAGTGGGTGATTGAGCAATAGTAACACCATAACAATTAGGCTTTTGGTTAGCTTCTCTTTTACTGAATATGGTCATTGCCTGGCACTTCTGTAGCACATATACTACTTGCCACTTGTTAGCCCAAGCTTGGATACAGTCCATCTGCATTGTAGATAATATAAAAGTATGGTTCTAAAGGGAGTGCAGGAGCAGAAGGACATAGGAGTTTATGTGCACAATCATTGACCCCAGAGTAGTTCAGCAAAGCAGTTAATAAAGCAGATCAGACCTGGGCTTCATTAAGAACCATTGTGCTAGAATCACAATGATTCTAGAGTAAAATTCCAGGGACAAAGAAATTCAGTTTGAAGGATATGTTGGAAATTTGGTATTCGTCTCAAAGAGAAACTTTATTATTAGTATGATGGAGCTTTTTTTGTGAAGGGCCAATAAAGACAAAAATGGGGAGATTGCGAGTACATTGATTGGAGTCTACTAGGCACAGATTCGAGGTGGTTGGCAAAATAATCAACGAGGAAAAATATTTTACTTCACAATGAGTGATTACGATCTGGACTGAAGAGTGCTGTGGAAACAGATTCAATCAATCAACCTCTTCAAATCAGAACAATTACCTGAAGGAAATTAGGGGAAAAGGCAGAAACATGAGCCTCGGCGAGAGGTTTCCACGAAGAACTGGCCCGAACTTCAGACCCTCAATGATCTCCTCCTGTACAGTGATCATTCTCCGTGTCCCAGTTGGAAATGTCGACACGCCACAGACCGGAGCAGCGGTCCCATGAAATAATTCCGATCATTTAAACAGGAAGATGTTCGGTGGGAGGAAGACGAGATCTGCGATAAAGTGAAAGAAAGCTGGGCTAACACCTCAGGAATCGTGGATACGCCACAGGACCTGGCTTCAGCTCAAACACACGCGACCTGAAGGCTGCGGCCCGGGAGACTGACCGTGTGTGGCGGCGGAGGAACGTGGGGTGGGCGGGGTGCAGACGGTGCCTCACATGAGCCGAGCCCACGCTCCCCCTCCATTAACCGAGCCGCTTCTAACCAGGCCGAGCGGGCGTCAGAGCTGCGAACACATGGAGGCTTCACGTGAAACCGGCGCTAACCTGAGGAGCAGGAACAGTCGCCTTTCTTTCTCCCTCCTCCTTATGGGTCCGGGGGGGGGGGGGCGGCTGTCGCTCGTGCCCGGTCTCGCGAGCCGCTGTTCCAACCGCTCCCGCCTCTCCACCAACGTCTCCTCAACGTTTTCCGCCGGCCACTTCCGGTCCGACTGCAACCCCGCTCAGGAGGGAAGGTTCCCAGCCCCCGCCTGCTCCTGCCGTTCAATCGTGCGACAGTCAGTCGCAAACGTCAAAGGGCCGCGCATTAAACCAGCGAGCGTCTTAATTTTTTTAAAAAAAGTCGCTGGGCGCCCGTATGAAGATCATACGATCAATGAAAGTCTCTCAGAACTGTCACACTCTCGTTTCAGCTGGGTTTTCCTTTCTCTCGGTGCCACCATTACACACGTGCTCTGTGAAAATAAGCGTGCTCACTTACGACAGTTTTATCAGTTCTACCAATCAAAATAATCAAGTGCTGTTTGGCGTCCTCTCGTCACGGAGCTTTATATTCTTTGATCACCAAGGAAATGAAATATGGGCCATAGCAACGACTGCTGAAAATCTGAAATTTAAAAAAAAAATCAGGAAGTCTGACAACATCTGTTGGAGTTTGGAAAAAGAAACTCAGTTGAGGCCTAGAGGCCGACCCTTCACCCTAGCCCTCACTGATGTTATCCTTTTTTAGTGATCGATCATTAATGCTGCTGGTGGTCTGCCTCAGGCTAAGTCAGGGGATAAAAGATATCAGGCTCCACAAGGTCTTCACAAAGATATCAGGCTCCACAAGGTCTTCACAAACGCTGCAGATGCAGCACCATGTGGTTACACTTGAATAGGGTTGCAGAGTCTAGATTATCTAAATACAGTAGTTCTGCTCCCCCACACCTGTGGGTGGATACGTTCCATTACCTACCCCGGAAGCCCGAAACCGTGGATAGGAGCAAACCTATTCATTTCAATGGGATTTTTGGCAGAATTGGAAGAACCAGTCCCTGGTTCTGGAAGTTCCCCTATAATATGTTTGGGCCGCAGGTAACTGAAACTGTGGAAAATGATTCCGCGGATACAGGGGTCGACCTGATCATTACTTCCTGTTTGCGTTTCAAGCACTCATGCTCAGACACACCAGTATGTCAACCCAATGTTCTTCTTTAATGGCTGACTCCCACTGTTCAACTGTTATGCATAAGGAACTAGAGGGTTGGCAGACATTGACCCCATAAAACATCAAGGAACACAAAGGGTGTTACAAAGATTGGATAACATTGAACATCTCTTCAATCCTCAGGTGGGATGTAATCAAGA
>NW_025212007.1:0-25000 GCF_004010195.1 Chiloscyllium plagiosum
GTGAAATGAGTAATCTTTCACCAGCAGAACTCGCTCAAGACTAGAAATGCAACGGCAGCAACTATCCGTGCCAAGCAGCCAATGGTCATCGGAGTCTTCATTTTCAGGCTGGGGAACAAGGAACTATAAATAGAAACCCGCACGTTATAATTGGAGGTTACACCCGCATGATCTGAGGTTTCCCTTCACGTCACATCTCGATGTAGGTCTATTCGCACGGATCCAAGTTCTCCAAAATCGAGTTAGTCAACGTTTAACGTAACGAGAGACACAGAAAAAAATCACCCCTAAAAATCCCACAAAGAAGCACCACATGGTCACATCCCACACTCCCATGCGAGGTTCATGCGGATTGGAGGGAAGTGGGCGAGTTGCGTCCAATGCAAGAAGCGCTTGTTAGCAAGTTTCAGCAAAGTTTGATTGGATTGGGCACGCTGTTTTCGCGCCCTATCTGTGTAGCCGGGCGGAGAACGAAGACAAAAGGAGAGAAAGAAAAGAAGAGTGAGAGCTTGGAGACTGAGTGGGAAGCGGGACAGACACAGGCAGCCAGCCAGCCGGGGACGCGAAAGTTAACAGCAGCCGGCCGGCCCGGCCACCGTCCTGTCACCCGCCTAACCCGGCTGTAAACTCACCCGGTAAAACTCTCCCAAAGTTTCGGCTCCAAGTTAGCCCGGCTGTCAGCGGCAGAGGTGGAGATCGACAGGGATCAGCCTCTGCCTCTCCCTCCAGGTAAGGAAGAGGCGGTTAGAATAGGAGTCTCCATCAGTCTGGGTGGCTATGGAAGCCCTGGGCTGGCGGGGGTTTGAATTGCAACGGCCGGAGTTCGCGGCCAAGCGTTTGGAATCCGCGCGCTCGCCACGTTCGGCTCTCGCGCCCTCCCGGGGGAGGGGGGGAGCAGTGGGTGAAGCGCCGGCTTCCCGGGAACATGTTTTCTTTGATGCCTAATCATCAATAAGGGGACAGGTGAGGGCCTGATCCGATCAGACGGTCTTTGATCTTGTCACTCACTCACTCAGGGAAAGGTTGTGTTTCCAATCGGCTCCAATTATATCAGCTGCCGAGTTTGGACAGACCGATGGGGGATAAACTTTCCCATCAATTCGAGGTTGATTTTCCTCTCTCTGCCTTTCCCCTTCCTCCCTACAATTTCTCCGCCTTTCAGTTACACCGGGGTGTCCTTCATCCTCTTGGCAGTGGAGTTAGGGCACGGTGATGAACTCGTTTAGCGGCGTGATGAGAAAGCCTAGAGTCATCAAGTGGGATGTGACAAGTAGGAGGCTTAAAAAATGGCAAGGCTTATAAGGGAAGAGCAGAGGAGTGGGACTAATTAGTAGTTCTTTCAGCGAGAAGTCACAGATATAATGAACTGAATTGTCTCCTGTGATGTATCATTCTCCGATTATAACTAAGGGGATCTAAAATCACGACCTGGGATTGAGTAACCAGTCGAAGTGATGTTACTGTTACGGGGAAGTGCATGAATCCACACTTAAAATGGTATGACATCAAGAAGCAGAAAAGTATGTGGTCAACCTGGAGTCTGCTTAATGAATCTAAGACTTCACTAAAGAGCCAACAGTGTGACCTAGGACTTCCAAATGGGGTTAGCCCTTTGAACCTGTTAAGCCATTCAATAAAATCAATGCTGGTCTAGTTGTGGAGTAATTAATGCACCGCCACTTGTGTTCCATGATAAGGGAGTCAATTTTCCTTTTATTTACTAATGATGTATTGGTGTTCTGCTGAGGAGAAAGTGAGGACTGGAGATCAGAGTCGAAAAGTGTGGCAGTGGAAAAGCACAGCTGGTCAGGCAGCATCGGAGGAGCAGGAGAATAAATGTTTATGTCCGAACCATTAATTCTCCTGCTCCTCGGATACTGTCTGACATGCTGTTCTTTTCCAGTGCAACACTTTTTGCCTGTCCAAAGTTACCCTTGAGAAAGTGGTGATGAGCAACCTTGTTGAATGGCTGCAGTCAACCTGCTGTAGTTGACTCAGTGTCCTTGGGGTTTTGATCCAGTGACAGTGAAGGAACTGTTACTTGGAAGGGAACTTGCAAGAAGTGGTGTTCCTATGTATCAGATGCCCTTATCTTTTGAGATGTAAGTGGTTGTGGTTTTGGAAGGTGCTGTCGAAGGATCTTTGAATTTCTGGAGTGCAACTTGTAGATGGTACATACAGCTGCTACAGAGCATTGGTGGTGGATGGTGCCAATCAAACCAGCTGCTTTGTCCTGGATGTTGTCAAGCTTCCTAAGCCTTGTTGGAACTCCCCCCATCCAGGCAAGTGGAGAGTACCCATCGCACTTCTGATTTGTGCCTTGTAGATGGAGGACAGGCTTTGGGGAGTCAGGAGGTGAGACACTTGCCACAGAATTCCTAGCCTCTGACCTGCTGTTGTAGCCATTGTGTTTATGTGGTGAGTCTAGTTGAATTTCTGGTCAATTGTAACCCTCACTGTTGGCAATGGGATGTTCAATGATGGTAGCACCACTGAATGTCAAGCGATGGTGGTTAGATCATCTCTTCTTGGAGATGTTCATTGCCTGGCATTTGTGTAGTCAACAAAAAAAGTGGTTCTGCCTTGACATTCAATGACACAAGGTCCATTACCTGCGGGGGAAGTGAATTCCTTAGACTAACAATCCTCCCTAAGAGAAAAATATTGTTTTCAACTTGGTAGTGAAAGGGGTTGCTCTTTAAGTTTAAATTCTGCCCTCTAGTTCTAACTTTTCCTCAAGAGGAAACTTTCTCAAAATATACACCCTATCAAGTCTCCCCCAGATCTTTTGTTTCAAATTGATCAGCTCACATTCTTCTATATTCCAATGAGTACAAGCCTAGCTTGTCTAACCTTTCCACCACAGGATAAATCATCTCCTTGAGTTGAGTGATCCTCTGAGCTGCTAATGCAGTTATATCACTCAAATAAAGGGAACAGAAGTCTACACAATGCTTCAGGTGGTGACTCAGTAAGGCCCTGTAGTTTAAAAACTGCAGTAAAAAATATTTCACATTCAGTTCCCTTGACCAATGTTCCCTATGAGCTGAGCGCTTGCATGTTTACTGAGAATCTGCCCATGCCAATCTGTGCGCCACACATTCATTTTCAGTTTCTCCAGCTGATGCCATGTGGACCTTGAAAGTCCATTCTGCAGTTGAAGAAATTAGAGGTACAAAACCTGTTGCAATAAAAGTCAGCATTCTAATGGAAATTGCAAAAACTGAGTAGAAGTCAGACCTTCAAGAGAGTGAACCCAGACTTATGACAAAAGTTAGGACATTAGATCGGGGCATAAATAACTGAATGGATAGGAAAATGAGTAGAGATTGGAGTAGGTTTGAAGGTAGTATTTTGTATGTGTCATCACTAGGATGTGACTTCACAATTTATATTAATTTGAGGTTAAGGGACTCCAGATCAATTTGCAAATGATATCAAGGGAGCAAAGCCAACACTGATCAAGAATGCAAGTTGCAGGCTGTGGAGTTAAATAACAAGTGAATTTTAATACAGATGAGGTGACTAAATATAAGCTGTCTGAGGGTCGAAACAGAAACATTACCTACACTTTTAGAAAATGAAAGGGTTGAAAAATAAATCCATCTTGGAATGGAAGTAGACAAATAATTAAAAGCAGCATCAAAGACAATCAAAATTATTAGATATGATAAAGCACACTCATTTATTTGTTGCAGTATTAAATTAAGCACTGATGTGATACTAAACATGTCCATATAAGGAGTACCGAGTGGAGCACTGGTCTCATCTAGAACAAGCCATAAAAGTACTGGGCAAAATGTGGAAATGATTTACCATAGGGCAAAATTAAGTGATTACAGCTCTTGTAATCGATTTGAATAGGTTGGAATCTTAAGGAAAGAAAAGACTTAGAAATCTGAGAGGTTTTGAAATGGGTTGGACAAGACAGTATGGAGAGGATGCTTCCAGCTACAGTTTGTGAAACAGATGTGATATTAAACATGGTTCGCTTTTTTGGGTGATGTAAAATATTCAGGCTGATATCTTTCAATGAACATAACAGAATTGACTGAGGTGATAATTGTTGCAGATGAATCCAAAATTTCAGAAGAGCGTGAAGATTTTTCTCTTAGTCTGAAATAATCAGACTACGCATGGTATGGGCTCAGCCTTTTGGGTACTCCATTCCAGATCACCATAACAAAGGTCTGAGGTGCTTCTTGAAACCCATTGCTTGTAGACTGGGTTATTTTTAAGAAAACATTCAACACAAACTTCTCTCCCTCACAGTCAGAGTCCCCATAGAGCTGTACAGCATGGAAACAGACCCTCTCGTCCAACTCATCCATGCTGATCAGATATCCTAAATTAATCTAGTTTCATTTGTAAGCATTGGTCCAGATCATTTTAAACCCTTCCTTTTCATGTACCCATGCAGATGCATTTTAAATGTTGTAATAGTACCATTCTCTTCCACTTCCCCGGCAGCTCATTCTATACACAAACACCCTCTTTGTGAAAATGTTGCCCCTTAGGTCCCTTTTAAATCTTTTCCCTTTCACCTTAAACCTATGCCCTCCCCATCTCCGGGAAAAGACCTTGGCTACTCACCTTATCCATGACCCTCATGATTTTATAAACCTCTATAAGGTCACCTGTCAGCCTCAGGGAAAACAGTCCTAGCCTATTGAGCCTCTCCCTGTAGCTCAAATTTTCCAACTCTGGCAACATGTATCTATATCTTCTCTGAACCCTTTCAAGTTTCATAACATCCTTTTTACAACTGGGAGACAAGAATTGCATGCAATATTCCAAAAGTGCCCTAACCAATGTCCAGTACATCAGCAACATGATCCCCCAACCCCTCTCCTCATGCACTGATCAATAAAAGGGCGGCACGGTGGCACAGTGGTTAGCACTGCTGCCTCGCAGCGCCAGAGATCCGGGTTCAATTCCAGCCTCAGGCGACTGACTGTGTGGAGTTTGCACGTTCTCCCCGTGTCTGCGTGGGTTTCCTCCAGGTGCTCCGGTTTCCTCCCACAGTCCAAAGATGTGCAGGTCAGGTGTATTGGCCATGCTAAATTGCCTGTAGTGTTAGGTAAGGGGTAAATGTAGGGGTATGGGTGGGTTACGCTTCGGCGGGTTGGTGTGGACTTGTTGGGCCGAAGGGCCTGTTTCCACACTGTAAAGTAATCTAATCTAAATCTAATCTAAAAGCAAGCAAACCAAAAACTGCCTTCACTATCCTGTCTGCCTGTGATTCTAATTTCAAAGAACTATGAACCTGCACTCTTTTCTTTGTTCAGCAACACTCCCCAGGACCTTACCATTAAGTAAGTCCTGACCTGATTTGCATTTCCAAAAAGCAGCACATCACATTTATTCAAATAAAACTCCATCTGCCACTCCTCAGCCCATTGGCCCCTCTGATCAAGATCCCATTATACTCTGAGGTAACATTCTTCGCTATCCAGTACGCTACCAATTTTGGTGTCATCTGTACTGTGCCTATGTTTGCACCCAAATCATTTATATAAATGACGGAAAGCAGTGGACCCAGCACTGATCCTTGTGGCACACCACTGATCAAAGACCTCCAGCCCTCTATCACCACCCTCTTTGCAGAATTTGTCATATCCGGCACCACCTGATAAAGGAGCAGCGCTCCGAAAACTAGAGCTTCCGAATAAACCGGTTGGACTACAACCTGGTGTTGTGATTTTTAACTTTGCTCACCGGTTGGACTGCCATGTTTCTAGGAATTCTCGTGTGTGTCTCTGTTTGGCTTGTCCTAGGATGGATGTGCTGTCCTTCTTTATCTGTATGGTTATCTTTTGTTACAAAAAGTTACAAAAGACACTACATTGGACAAACAGTCAGAAAACTAGCCACAAGTGTACATGAGCATCAACTACCACAAAACGACATGACCCTCTCTCACTAGTAGCCTTACATACAGTTAAGGAAGGACACCACTTCGACTGGGACAACTCGTCCATCCTAGGACAAGCCAAACAGACACGCGCAAGAATTCCTAGAAACATGGCATTCCATCCGGAACTCTATCAACAAACACATTGACTTGGACCCCATTTACCATCCCCAAGACAAAGAACAAGAAATAACATAACCAACCCAAGCATATAAATAGAAAGCAGGAAACATCAGCACCGGTTTGTCCAGAGGCTCACTGAAGATGTTACCTAGTATGGTGACGAAATATCTGCAAATGAACTTCCAACTCAGTGAGCAAACCCACATCTGGGATAGATGAAATATTGGAAGTGGTAGCTACTGTTTAGATTTGGGACTCCAAACATTTTAAAGAAATTAAGCTTTTACTGTATAAAAGAATATAGTATGTTGTAATTGGATTGCTTTTTGCCACTTCAAATATAGGGGACACACATGCCACCAATGCAACAGTAGTCTCTGTGACATAATTGCCTGTATTGCTTCAGCAAGGTGCTTGCATTAAAGAAAAGAACAATAAAATAAGTGTTTTTCAAATGTTTAAAATTCTTTGAATCCCAACATGTGCACTCACTGTCTGACTCCAAACATGTCTCCACTCAATTCCAACCACCTTCCCTCCCTCTCACTCACTGCCATGCTGCCTCGCTGTACACTATTCCGAACAAGTGGGGTAAAGACGGTGATCGATCAGCAGTTAATTGACCTGGGAGGTCATGTGACTATCTTGGGTGGAGTTGATGATGATTTCTGTGTGGTGGCAGGAGATACTGTTTCAATTCTACTTTGAAAAGCATAAAGGGTTTATGCATCCATTTGAAAGAATTAGATTAATTATAGCTCCACTAAAATAGTCGGATTTGCACAATGATGGGGGGGCAAGTTGTTCATTCAAACAGGGTGTTTGATAAGTGTCCTGATCATACAAACTCAATGAGTCAGAAGGTATGTTATGAGCTATAGCTCTGATTAAGTAGATAGTCATGATCATACATCTGGCAAAATCAGTGATATAACCTTTATTTAAATATCTAGTACCAGGCTGCAAATCTCTTTGGAAATTCATCTAGTCAGCCCCCTTGTGACTATCAACGTGCCTTATATTTCCTGTGGTTTATTATAGACAACAAGGTCAGTACTAATGCTGGCAATCCTAGTTGGGCCAAAAAAAGGTGCTGAAATATATGATTTCTTATTCTAATAGTGCAAGTAGAGTAACTTTGGGGAAAAAAAAGTTGAACATCCACAGCAGGTGATTAACCCCTTAATGAGAATGATCTGTTAACAGATTTACAGCATGTCTTTAACCTTTTCACAACTGCAAGTATGATTTTCATCTAGTGACCATTTGATCCATCATTCTTAAAGGATTGCTAAATTCCCATTGATTACTATAGCTCGTTCAAAGATGTTTTAACGATAGCCCGAATTTGGTACATTTTGTGGGCACACAAGTGTGCCTCCACTGCCTTTAGGTGTGAAAATGAAAATAGGATTTAAGATTGTTTTCAGCATGAATTCATTTTTAAAGAATGAACTGCAATAGGAAACTATATCAGGTTAGCTGATAGTGTTGCCATGGGCTGTTTGCAGAAGTACTTGAAGTTATTTGAAAATGCTGTGGATGACTCTGGACTTGTGCTGAAATGATTCAGTGTAGGTAGAGATGAACATTATGTTCTACTGCTGCTTGTCATTCTTTACATAGCAATTAGTCACAGTTAATATTGTCCTCCTGCACACATACAGAGGCGATATATGATATTGTGCAATTGATGTCTGCACTCTGGCTACTGAAACTACTGAGTGAAACAAAATCTGCTCCTCATTCAGTATTTCTTTATAGGTCTCCTATCTCATTAGTGTTGCATGTGTAAGAGTATGGATTATCCTGTGGTAGTGTTCTAAGTAAGATTGTAATATGTTGTCTTAATCATAGAGATGTACAGCACGGGAAACAGACCCTTTGGTCCAACAACTCCATTTATACCTGATATCCCATCTAATCTAGTCCCATTTGCCAGCACTTGGCCCATGTCCCTGTAAACCCTTCCTATTCATATTCCCTTCCAGGTGCCTTTTAAATGTTGCCACTCAGCCACTTCACCCTCTGCGTGAAAACATTGCTCCTTAGGTCCCTTTTATATCTTTCCCCACTCACCCTAAACCTATGCCCTCTGGTTCTGGACTCCCCCACCCCAGGGAAAAGACTTTATCTATTTATCCTATCCATGTCCCTCATGATTTTATAAACCTCCTGAGGTCTCCCCTCAGCCTTCAACGGTCCAGGGAAAACAGCCCCAGCCTATTCAGCCTCTCCCTAAAGCTTAAATCCTCCAACCCTGGCAACATCCTTGTAAATCTTTTCTGAACCTTTTCAAGTTTCACAGCATCCTTCCAATAAGAAGGATACCAGAATTACATGCAATATTTGAAAAGCGGTCTGACCAATGCCCTGTACAGCCGCAACATAATCTCCTAACTCTTATACTCAATAAGTCTGATCAATAAAAGAAAGCATACCAAATGCCGCCTTCACTATCCTATCTACCCACGACTCTACTTTCAAGGAGCTATGAACCTGCACTCCAAAGTCTCTTCAGCAACACTCCCTAAGACCTTACCATTAAGTGTATAGGTCGGCACAACATGGTGGACTGAAGGGCCTGTTCTGTGCTGTACTGTTCTATGTTCTAAGTCCTGCTAAGATTTGTTTTCCCAAAACTGGGCTCCTCACGTTTATGTCAATTAAACTGCATCTGCCACTCCTCGGCCTATTGGCCCATCTGATCAAGATTCCGTTGTAATCTGAGGTAACTTCTTCACTGTCCACTACACCTCCAATTTTGGTGTCATCTGCAAACTTACTAATTATATCTCCAATGTTCATATCCAAATCATTATATAAATGATGAAAAGTAGTGCACCCAGCACCAATCCTTGCGGCACACTACTGGTCACAGGCCTCTCACCCTTCAAAAAAATTCCATTCATTCAACTTATTTTGGACTGAGATGAGAAGGAACATCAGCATTCCTCAGGGTTGGAGGGTGTTAATTATTGAAATTTGCTCCTCCAGAGGGAGATTTTTAGTTCCTCCTAATATTAATGGATATAGGATTAGTAATCGCCAACATCCTGGCAGTTTGCATTGCACCTTTCCATGAAAGTGCAGGTGATATAACACCTGTCTTTTTATCTTTGTCCTCACCATCTGAGCTTCCATTCATTAGAAGCACTAATTTACATGTACTGTTTTCAATTTGATATACTGTTCGCAATGCACTCTGCTGCATTTAATATAATGAATGCACATTTGGTGATTGCTTTGTGAAATGCTTCAGCTTAATCCACAAGAATGTTACTGAGGTTCTGGTGGTGTCTCCCTTCTCATTTTCTACCTTGTATTTAAGCTAATATTGGTCCTTAGTACATTACTGTACTTGGTTTGATTTGAAGCTGAAGAAACAGGGCCAGTTTCTCTCAGTTAGGCTTCTTGCAGTCTTCTGGATGCAACTAACAATTACAATCTGCAATTGTTGGATTCAATGTCAGACCCCAACACAGACACTGACACCTTCTGCAGGAGGATGCTCTCGTACAGTATCGTGTGTCTGTGTATGAAATCATATTCTGACCACAGGCAATACTGCAGAAATCGATACTGATTTCTTTCTTTTAAAGTGTACTTTTCAGACATGGGTGAATTAGTTGAAAATGGTCATTATGTTTCTGACTATGTATTTTCATTTGCTTTGAAGATTTACTCTGATCACATTATTGCGTACTACTAATGTACTAATTTGAAAGTGCTATCATGATATCTGATTCAGTGGCAACATTTTCAGATTTGAGTTTAAAAACACGTAGGTACAAAGCTTCATTATAGATACCTCCGTACATTCTACAGGCAGAATGTGAAATTCAGGGATATCTTAAAATAAGACTTTGAATTGAGGTCGCATTGGAGATCTTGGCTAAATATAAAAGATCCCATGGCGAAAGTGAGGACTGCAGATTAGAGTGTGTGGTGCTGGAAAAGCACAGCAGGCCAGGCAGCATCCGAGGAGCAGGAGAGTCGACATTTTGGGCAGAAGCCCTTCATCAGGATCCCACGCACTGTTCAAAGAAATTGGAGCTAATTTTTAAAACTTCGCCAGTCTTACTAAAAGTGATTATTTCTTCTTACTATTTCTGGAACCTTGCTGTGTGTAAATTGTGTGCTGTATTTCTCCGGCCTACAACCGTGACCATGCATCTTTTAGCTTTGGTTGCATATTTATCAGTTTTTCTTGCATTATCAGTTGTTAAAATTTATAGAATATTTTAGAAGTGTAGTTACTTTTCTTGGTTGTTGGAATTGGAACATTTTGCATAGAATAGCACTAAACATGTGAATGTAATCCTGTCTGTTCAGTTTCCTTCTTAAAATATGATACCTTGTTTTATAGTTGTCTTGTGTAGCCAGAACAGTCTCTGACTTTGCTGTGTGAGGAGATCCACCTGGCAGTTTCTGTCTTATCCTGTTGGACCTGGGAGCATTTAATAATGTCAGTTTTCAGTTAGGTCAGAGGAAAGAAAGAAAGAAAGAATTCTATGCTTTACTTTCATTTATTTGTTTAATTAGCATAATGCTGATTTTATTTTGTATTCCACTGGTTAAATAATGGTGTCAACCAGAGGTGTTGGTGTTTTTTTTTAATGTAAGGGCAAGTACAAAGTGCTATTTTAGACTGATTCCTGGGATGGCAGGACTGGCACGTGAAGGAAGACTGGATTGATTAAGTTGGAATCAGTGGAATATAGAAGAATGAGCGGGGAATCTCATAGAAACATCTAATACTGATTAGACTGGACAAGCTAGATGTGGGAAGAATGCTTCCAGGGGTCGCAGTCTAAGAATAAGTGGTAAGCTAATCAGTACTGAAATGGGGAAGAGTTTCGTTGCTCAGAGTTGTGAGCTTGTGGAATACTCTACCACGGAAAGTTATTAGGGCCAGTTTATTACATATATTCGAGAGGGAGCTGGATGTGGCCCTTAAGGCTAAAGGAATCTAGGGGCATGGAGAGAAAGTGGGAGTGGTATACTGAAATTGCATGATCAGCCATGATCATATTGAATGGTGGAGCAGTCTCGTGGGGCTGAATAGCCAACTCCTGCACCTTTTTATTTGTTTTCCACGACTTAAGCATAACTTATCTGTAATGTTGAATCGCTGCATCTCCCTGAAATCTCCTGGAGACAAATAGAAACTGTAAAGTATCCTGGAGTCAGCCTGGAAAGAACAAAATAAGATATGAATGCTGTTTGTTTTGGTGTTTAACAACTGGAAATAAATTTCTACGTTTAATGGTAGGGATTTGTGCTTGTGTGGATGGAAAGACGAATGCTGTTTTTATATTTTATTTCTAATCATCTGAATCCCTTTTATTGAGTATTATTGAATATCCAAAAGAACCTAACCATACTTTTGGCACCTATCTTTTTTGAAGTAGAACAAGACTGTGTTTGTAACTTCAGCCTCCTGTTTGAACCTGAGATGAGCTTTTAACCGATTATAGGTACCATCGTCAAGCCTGCATGTTCTCACCTTTGAATCATAGAACTCTGCCCTGCCTACCCAAAGACTTCCTCACCCTTGACTTTGTTCATTATCCTAATACATCTCTAGCTGACCTCTTTCATTCTTCCCTCTGTGAACTTGAGGTCAATGTAATCTGCTTGTGACATTACTTGCACTCTGTTTTTATTGCTTTCTTGCTAACCTATAAAAATTCTGTCTGCCCAACCTTGTGTCTGTTTCCAAGAGAGATTGATAAAATAAAATAAGACACAGTTCCACAATTGAATGTGAATGATAATGCATTAAACAGATTAATTGTAAGATTAACTAATCTATACCATATCCTATCTACATTGCACTTGAAATGAGGTGCAGAAGTGCTTTTCACTATTTGATTTAATGTTTTGTGCTACTGTATGACCAAGAGTAATAGTTGCTTGAAGCAATGTAAACTCACTTCAGTAAAAAGGTCTGATCATTATATTCTCTGAAAGTAAAGGGATTGTCCTTGTGTGTCTCTCCCACATGAAGTTGGAGAAGGTATTTACTGCGTTTGAGTTTTTATTCCCAGTCTACCACAAGCCAGCACCTAAACTGAGTCAGAATTCTTGAAGATAGGTCTTCCTGTTAGCTTGTGACTGTTGTGGGATACTCATAATTTGTTCTGTTTTCCCATGTAGTGTGATTGTTTGGCACAGTGAAGTCTCAAGGTCAACACAGGCATGCATATTTATGTAGTTGTCCTCTGAATGCACAATTACATTGACAAAATGTGTGCAATTCTTAATGGTTCCACATTTGTACCCATTGGATCTGTTGCTCAGCATCACCACCCAGCCCTGGTCAACATGAAATGCTGTGCAAGAGTAATGACCTACCTGGTGGTGTGTACAGCAGCATTTGTACTTATTGGTCACTGTATTAATGAATGCTTGGATTGCCTGAGACATATATGACTATATGTTATTTTTTACATTCTAACTTGTCCAAGACTGACTGTTTCTACAGCCAAACAGTTGAGTTATTTGCAGGTTTCTTCACTTTTTGGAAGACCACGAGACCTGCACACTGCCAGCAATGCAGTATCCCAGGTGATCGATAGACTTTGCCATCCTATTCACCTAAAGTTTTGCTAATAGAAGTTACAGATGTTGTGTAGTGTTACTCATTATAGTCTAGATAATGCTTCCATTATCTGTGTGAATTGAATTTAGCAACTATGATTTAATTTATTATTGTCATGTGCTGAAGTACAGTGAAAAATGTTATTTTGCACTCAGTACCAGCAGATCATAACATGCACTGCATTGGGTAATAGAACAGAGAGGATAGAATGTTACAACTGCAGTGGAGGTGCACAGAGAACTAGACCAATATCAGATTTAAAATTTGAGGTCCATTCAAAAGTCTAATAATAGTGTGGAAGAAGCTGTTCTTGAATCTATTCATACATATATACAGACCTTTTATATCTTCTGGGCAGAAGAGTATAACTAGGGTGGGAGGGGTCTCTGATTAGGATTCGTTGCTTTTCCAAGGCAGTGGGGAGTATAGATTGAGTTGATAGCTGGAAGGCTGGGTCGTGCTCGCAACTCTGTAGTTTCTTGTGGTTTTGGGACGAGCAGTTGCCAAAACACACTGTGGTGCATCCAGATGTGCATCTATTAAAAAATTGGTGAGACTCCTTGTGGGCATGCTGAAATTTGTTAGCCTCCTGAGGAAGTAGAGATGCTGTTGTGCTTTCTTGACTATTGAGTTGATATGGATTGACTAGGGCAGATTAGTGATCAACGTCTCAGGAACTTTGCCCTCTCAACTATCTCCAGCTGAGTACCACTGATCCAGTTAGGGTCATGCCCCCAACTCCGTTTCCTGAACTCAGTGACTACCTCCTCCATTTTGTTTACATTGATAGAGAGATTGTTATCTTTGTGCCGTGCCGCTAAGCACTCTTATCTCTTCTTTTTCTGTTGTCTCATTGTTTGAGACAATGATGTCGTCAGCAAACTTGTAAATGGATTTAGGGTGGAATTTGGCCACGCAGTCGTGAGTGTATAAGGAATATAGTAAGCCATTGAGGCACAAAGTTTTTCTTTAGCATGGAGATGGTGATGATCCTTTTGAAGCAGATGGAGACACTAGGTCATAGTAAGGAGACCGAATACATCTGCCAACTGGTCCGGACAAGATCTGAGCGCATGGCCGGGCACTCCATCTGGACTGGTCACCTTCTGTGGGTGTGTGCTCAAGAAAGCTGATCTAACATCTGTGCCAATGACTGGGTACAGGTGAAACCAAGGCTTTGGAATTGACAAAATTGTGTTCAAAGTTAATATAGAATTCATTGAACTTGTTGGGTAGGGATGTACTGTTGTCCATGATTGTGTTCGATTTCGCTTTGTAGACCATGAGATCGTGTTAGCCTTGCCACAAACGCCTGATGTCTGTGTGGTTGATTTGGGTCTCAAGCTTAGTTTGGTATGGCCTATTGGCATCTGAGCACTTTAAAGGTTGTACCTGACTTCCTTATTAAGTCAGGTTGCCTGACTTGAATGCCTCAGACCTGAACTTCGGTAGGGAGTGGATCTCCCAGTTCATCCATGTTTTCAGGTTGGGAAACATTTGGGTTAACCTCTTCGGCAGGCAGTCTTATTCAAACTAGTAGTGAAGTCTGATTTTAAGCTCCGTTTTAACAACACCATATTTACTGAAGCAGGTACTGTTGTCATGGCATGCCATCTGGGCTCAGCTCTCTCCTAACATTTTCATTGATTTCCACAAGAAACCCATTTTCAATAACTAACCACCTGTTGCTTGCATTTTTTTTCGATATTCAGATGATACATTTGCTGTATTTGAATTTTCTTGCAGACCATAATGGGATCCATACACTCATTCACCTGTGAAATGGGGCAATCCAAAGAGCTTCTTTCCTTCATTGTGCTTGTTAAGCATTCCACTTGTATGTCCCTGGGAATCACCAGCCTACTTTCTGTGGTTGGTACATATCAGGATTCCTATAGCTCTGTGCTCCACTCCTTTTGTAACCTCACATTTGTGGCTCAAGCCATTTGCTCATCATGCCAGCTTGATGATGGATTAGGATATATTAAAAGTGGTCTATAGAATGATTTGGTAAGGTGATGCAAGACGTCTTTAACAGTGCTGTTAAGCAGCACTTGCTGAAAGACACGTAGTACAAAGGAACATGGTTATGGTTGTTGGAGGTTAGACATCTTGGCTCTAGCACATCTCATAGAGTTCGTCAGGTAGTGTCCTAAGCCCAACTGATAAATTGTTCAGCAAATGACTCCTCTCAACTCCCCAGAGCCTGTCCAAGGCACCAGTCAGGAATGTGGTGGAATGCATCCTACTTGCTGTGATGAATCACAAGAGTAATAGTTGCTTGAAGCAATGTAAACTCACTTCAGTAAAAAGGTCTGATCATTATATTCTCTGAAAGTAAAGGGATTGTCCTTGTGTGTCTCTCCCACATGAAGTTGGAGAAGGTATTTACTGCGTTTGAGTTTTTATTCCCAGTCTACCACAAGCCAGCACCTAAACTGAGTCAGAATTCTTGAAGATAGGTCTTCCTGTTAGCTTGTGACTGTTGTGGGATACTCATAATTTGTTCTGTTTTCCCATGTAGTGTGATTGTTTGGCACAGTGAAGTCTCAAGGTCAACACAGGCATTCATATGAAGTGAAGGTCTAACAACACCATTTTGGATAAAACAACCAACTTAACTGGCACATCCACAGACATTCACCCTTACAACTGCCAATGTTCAGCAGCAGTGGGTACCATTTACAAGATGCACAGCATAGTTCCACAAGGCTCTATAGACAGCACCTTCCCAACCCTCAATCGCTACCATCTAGAAAGACAAAGGTAGCAGGTACATGGGAACACCAACCACCTCCAAGTTGCCTTTCAAACTGCTCAAAATCCTTACTTGGAAATATTTTTGCCATTGCTTCAGAGTTGCTGAGTCAAAGTCTTGGAACTCCTTGCCAACAGATCTATGGGTCTCCCTACACCAAATGGACTGTGGCAGTTCAAGAAGGCAGCTCACCATTATCTTAAGATCTACTGGAGATGGGCAATAAACGCTAATTTGTCCAGCAATGCCAACATCCCATGGATGAATTTTGGGGTGTGGGGGGGAGCTATCCTGATCAGGTGATTGCCTACCATCGATCCATGTCTGACACACTTTCCTGAAAAATGTCTTCTCTAATTGACCTAAAAGTGTACAATATTCCAAGATGTGGAGCTGACCATTTACATGCAACTAATGCGGTAGCCACACAAGGGGGATTCATCACTAACAGGATTCTGGAATAAAGCCAAAAAGGCGTTCTGCACATTAACGTATACCAGCTATGTGACCTGTATCCCGAACACTAGTCAGTTGTATTGAGCAGAAGACCTTTCTCTTTGTGACATGGTGTCTTCTATTTTAAAGTCCCCTGTGATGTACTTTGGTGCACTCACAACTTTAAATCACAGCTTTATATTTTATGGTCAGAGCCCAATACTGAAATTTGCACTATAGAATGTAAGAGTGAAAAATTGTTTGTGCTTTGCTGAGATGAGCTTGCTTTGCAACAGCCTGAAGGCTGTGCTGGAGGGCAATGATGATGTGATCAGTGTTCAAAGAAGCTAATAGATGGGATACAGTTAGAATGTGATTATATCTGACCTATTGCTTGAATTTAGCAAGGAGTGAGAAGTGATTGTCAATTGAATCTGTAACAAAAACCAACATAGACTGAGGCCAAGGTTAGTTCATCATGTTGCCAGCGAAGCAAACTGAAAAATTCTTTTTGTTTTAAGGGGTTGGTAGAAGTATCAAACTATAAGTAACATGCTTTTGCTTTGAGTTTTTAATATTTGATATGATGACCATTATTGCTGGCAATCTAGTATTTGTTGTGCATCCTAAATTGCCTTGAAATGAGTGACTGACTTTACTCTCTTTTGTAGGGGCATGGAATGCGCTATCGCAACAGTAGTAGACTCGCCAACTTTAAGGGCATTTAAATGGTCATTGGATAGGCATTTGGGCAAGAATGGAATAGTGTAGGTTAGATGGCCTTCAGGTTGATTCCACACATCAGCGCAGCCTCAAGGGCTGAAGGGCCTGTATTGCGCTGTAATGTTCTATGGTTACTTAAGCCATTTAAGAATGTAGTCAACCACATTTGCTGTGGGTCTGGGGTCGTGTAGACCAAACCAACCAAGAATGGCCAATTTCATTATATAGCTAGATGGATTTTTATGAGCATCCACTGTATCTTTTTTAATTCCATATTTATTAATAGAAATTTAATTTCACCACATACTATGATGGGATTAGCATCCAAGTCCACAGTGCATTAGCCTGGATTCTCTTGCTTATTAATCCAGTGACGAAGACAATATACCACTACCTCACGCAAGTGTGATGTCTTAATGGTTTAATCTACCTGAAGACGTTTTTTCACTAGGATGAGAAAGAAAAGTTGTGCAATGTAGTATGTATTTATCTGGCTATGTAGTTTATAACAGGCCTTGCATCTGTGCATATTTCCTGTTTCTCACATGTGATTTTTCTCACTGGTTGCCAAGTTGTGCCATGCTGGTGATCTAACTAGTTTTATGAATACATTTGGAGTAAGTGTGATTTACACTTTGAAATGTGATTAACTGACGCAATGCAGCCTTCTATAAATATGGGTGGAGGATGTTTGGTTTTTGAATGCAGTATTCCAATAGACTTTTGTCAGGCATGTTATGTTCTTGAGATTCTTACACACTTGATGCAACTGCAAACACCAACTTCTGTGAACAAGCAACCAAATTTATTAAGCACAGTACAGTACAAGCTTTGGAGAAACCCTGAACACTCTTCATCATGCTTCTATGTCATGTCCAGGGGTGTCTCTGAACAAAGGAATTAGTCTTTCCTTTATACAAAAATCTTTACATCACAGTTAGTAATGCCCACAAGGCAACCCTCAGCCATCCCTCACAGTCACATGCCTCTCAAGATACAATGCAGTGGCCACCCCACCTCCAGAAACAATGTCATGCAAATCATCCCTTAATGGTCAAATCTGTTGCAAATTGTTTTTTGTAACTATAGGGGAGTAGTCAAATTCCAACTGTAATGTTCTTATTGATTTCTGGATGAAAATGTAAATCATCCCTGAATGACGAAGAAATGGCAGTGTAAACCTCCTACATTCCACCTATGAGACAAAGGCACATCACTTTACCTCAGAGCATTCAATTTCTTGCAGGTCAGTAGAGCAAATTAACTCTTTTTAATATCTCAGGCAGAGTGATTTTTATTTTTATTTTTTTCTACTTTTAATTCTAGTAGTATTATTACAGAACTAAATTGAACATTGAATCGATCATTCTTCATATGTGAGGTTAACAGGCTATTTAGCCAGGTGGGTGGTAGTTCCCTTACCCTGCAGAATTATTTCATCTAATTCCTTTGAAATAATTGGGAGGTGATAGAGTTCTTGACCACTGTTGCTGCCTTTAAAAACTGTTGCAGACAAACATGTTAGGAATGGAAGTAATCATTTGGGACCCATGAGCCTGTTTTGCCACATGGCTGATCTGTTTGCTTTTGAATTCCACATCAGCTACCTTTTTTGTTTGAGTATGCAGTTCATCAAGACTTGAGGCTTGCTTTTTCCTTGCGGTCACAGCAACATTTTCTCTTGTTCCAATTCTTGTATCTTTTTCCTCTAGTCCATTGTACACTTGGCAAATAGTAGATTGAATCATACAATTCCTATCTAAACCTGCCTTTTTTAAAATATACTTATCAGATCTCCCATTGTGATGCTGTACTCTAAGTACAACTTCTGTTTTTCCGACTTAATCCAGCAGTTGAATTTGCTTTTCCCTGGAATTGTTGTGGTAAATCTCTTCATTCAATGACCTTCACGTCCTCCCTAAAGGATGGTGACTGGATTGGGTGCACCACTCAGTGTCTGATTGGATCACACCTATTAAAAATGTTCTAAATGCATATTAGTTATTTTCAGTTTAGCAGATGGTAAAGCATTATTCAACTTTGTGAATTCTTGCAGTTTGTGTGAGACATTGGTGCTGATTAATATTTTTAGTCTAAGGGAGCCATTTTATGGCTGAAAAAATATTACAAATTGAGATTGAATAATTCAGATTTGAATAAAATTTAAATCTGAGCATTCCAGTTGTTTTTCAGACTAAATTTTGGAAACTGTATTTGAATTTCACATCTTTACTTCCCAAAGAAATGGGTAAGAAATGAAAATTTATACCTGTTAAAAGCCTTAATTATTGAACAGGAAAAGTGTGTTGCAAATAGATTGTTGGTAGTTTATTCTGGCAAACCTGGATAAGTGCCTAACTTGTGGAAACCTGATCATCAGTCAACACACTGAAGGACTCATTTTAATATTTTCCAGAATTTAATTTCCTTTCGGGAAGTTTTGTTTTTTTATTTTTTATATTTTAATCTGTAGATCAGTAGTGATTACACATTTACTTATCCCAGGCACTGTTGTGAGGGGCATTTTTTTTTCTGGTGTTTTCCCACCATATTAAGGATGTATCTTTCTTTGATGTAATAGGAAATTTTGAAAAAAGACAATGCTGCTTGTATAATTCTTCACTTAGTTCTTAACTATTACAAGATAGTTTTTTAATCTGCCTAAAGCATATTCCCCGCATGCAGCCCCACTTGATTAAAGAAAACTAAACACCAGTTTAAACGTTTTCTTTAAGAAATGGCCATTTACAAAAGCAGCATGCTCATAGCATGGTTTCAAATGCATTGCAAATATCTTCATTTCATTTAGTGGTATAACTGCTGTGCCTTGGGATGTTCATAAGTGCTAAGCATATGATGGTGGAGTTGGAAGGAAGAGTGAGTAATCCAGAAAGTAATATGTAGTGTTTTGGGGATGACTGTCCTGCTAACTGAAGTTTGGCTACAAGGCAGTCTGGCAGCTAGTGTGCTACTGCAGAAGGCAAATTGCTGATGGTGAAAATCTGAAATGAACATAAAGCTGGAAAAATTTGCAGCATTTGTGGAAACAGATAATGTCTTTAGTTTTGTATGACTCTTTTTCAGAACTAAAAAGATAAACCAGGTATATGGGGCTAAGACTCAGCTGGGTGGCTCTAAATGGATGGAGCGAGCAGCGTAGATGATTTCATAGTGATGTAGTGGTAGTGTCCTTACCCCTGGATCAGGAAATCTAGGTTCAATTCCCACTTGCTCCAAAGATATGTGATAACATGTCTGAACAGATTGATTAGAAAAATTAGATTACTTCATTGGAACTCAGGTTTTCACTTGAATAATCAACAACTTTTTAATTACTTGATTTATTGGGCTAAAGAACAAGTCTAGTGCTAAAGGAAATGCAAGTGGGTGAGTTGATTTACCTAATAATTGTATAACCAGATGCATTTCCAGTTTTTTTTTGGAATAATCGCAGACAATATGCCAAATTGCAACATCGCAAATGGAGTTTTGTTTTTGAAAACTTTTCTGCCATATTCAAAACTTTAAATATAATGCGGAGGATGTTTGAACATGCAATATATGTTGTTTTTACTTTTACTTCTTTTGCAGAAATTTATCACTGGCTGGAAGAATTAACATTAGTATTGAAAGATACCTCTACTGAGTAAAAAATGGGTTTTACTGGTAAGAAATCTACAAAAGGACCAGTTTGCTGGCGAAAGCGGGTTAAATCTGAGTATATGCGTCTTCGGCAGCTGAAACGCTTTAGACGTGCAGATGAAGTTAAGGTAAGAATGGTTTGAATTGATGTCACTTGTATTCAGTCTGTAGTTGCTATTTTTCTGGAACCAGGAGGGGGTGCTCTTATTTATATAAGTCAATCCTGAGTGTAGCATTTCATATATTATTATGGAGTGAATCATTATGTCTGCCCACTGTGCAGAAGGGGAAAATCAATCTCTTGTGCTTTTAATTAAACAAATAACGTCAACAATAGGATGAACGTTTTAGTAAGGTAACAAAAATTAAGAATCTTAGCAAATACAATCTAATTCTTTTCATAAAGAACTGAGATCTTGGAGCATTATCTTTTTATTTATTTAGCGTTATTATTTAATTTGCATTTTGTAACCTGCCTTCATTCCCAGTAGTCCAATATCATGTTAACCTTGAGTTCACCATTTTTCAATAGTTTTAGATCATCTGTAAATGTAATAATTTGTTTGTGACAGCTAGCTCTAAAACGCAAAATGAAAGTGACTCCTGTTGAGGATATAACAAAAATATTATTTTAGGCTAATAACCGGCTAAAAGTAAAGACGAGCATTTAGCCTGTCTTAATCTGTGAATTCCTTATACTGTTATATATTTGTTCACAAGTAAACTCAACTACCTAGATTTATAGTTTGTCTTCCGTAGTTGTTAACTTGTTTTTCCTTATGGTGGTTCAGTGGTTCGCACTGCTGCCTAACAGCGCCAGGGACACTGGTTCAATTCGAGCCTCTGGCAACTGTGTGGAATTTGCACATTCTTCCTGTGTCTGTGTGGGCTTCCTCCGAGTGCTCCGGTTTCCTCCCACAATCCAAAGATGTGCAGGTTAGGTGAATTAGCCATGCTAAAATAGTGATGTGTAGGTTAGGTGCATTAGTCAGGAGTAAATGTAGGATAGGGGAATGGGTCTGGATGAGTTACTCTTCGGAGGCCCAGTGTGGGCTTGTTGAGCTGAAGGGCCTGTTCCCACACTGTAGGGATTCTGTGATTCTATAAGCCTCAGAAAATTGTAGTGGGACAAGTGTAATATCTCCACCCTCAATCATGCTTACTGTTTAACAAATTCTGTTATCTTGGGTCTAGGGTGACAGACAATTTAACTCTTGAGGCAGATCTCACCATCAGCTGCTTTTATTTTTGCTGTGATTGTTTAGTTCCTGGCTTTAAAAGAAAAGCGCCCCTTTTTAAAGCTTTGCCTCGACAGACTTTTATATAACTCAGGCCTCCTGTCCCATGTTGTTGCATGTTTTTTGTTTGTATTGGAAATGACTTTGGTCCTTCATCAAAACTTAATGCTTTTGGAAATTGAAAAAAACACAGACACTTGTGCACAAACTGAGTGGTATAGGATATACGTCACCATTTGCAATACGTCAGATACTAAAATAGACTCGTGCACCAGCTCAATATGTTGTCCAGGTCTTGCTACATATGGGCAAAGTTACTTGTTGCTTAGGTGTCAGGCAATGACCATCTCTGATGAGAGATTTGAGCCATCACCTCCTTGATGTTTAATGACATTGACAGTGAGAGAATTCAGCAATGGTAATGTCCTGAGTGTCACCATTGACAGAAACCGAACTGAACTAGTCATATAAATACTTTGGTTCTGAGAACAGGCCAGAGGAACTGAATTCTGCAGCAAGTAACTCCCTAGAATCTGTTAACCACCTGCAGGGTTCCCATCAGGAGTGTAATGGAATATTCTCCATGATAACATCTTCAACAACACCAGAAGCTTGTTACCATCCAGCACAGAGCACTTTGCTTGATTGAAATCCCATTGACCACCTTCAACATTCACTCCTTTAACCAGCAATGCATAGTGGCAACAATGTGTACATTCACAAGATTAACTGAAGCAATTCACCAAGACTCCTTCAGCATAAGAACATAAAAACTAAGAGCAGTAGTAGGCAATTGAGCTCCTTGAGTCTGCTCTGCTATTTAATTTTGGTCACGGCTGATTTAATCTCCGCTTCAACTCCAATTCTTTGCTTGTTCGCTATAACCCTTTTAAGCCATTGCTAATTTAAAAACATCTGTCTGTCTCTTCCTTGAGGACCTCCAGCACCTTCCAAACTTTTATTATCTAGAAAGGGCAGAGGTTGCCTAGGGATACCATCACCTATAAGCCACATGATCCTTACTTGGTATTGTTGCTGTTCCTTCACTGCTGAATTAAAATCTTGAAATGGTGTCCCAATACCTTCAGGACTGCAGCAATTCAAGACCGCTCACCATTGCCTCTTCTCCAGGCAGTTAGGGTTGGACAGTAAAGTTAGCATAATGATTAATGTCCATATCTCATAAGTGAACAAAAGAAACCCTTTCTACACTTTAGAACTTTAAGCTAAGTGATGAGTGGAAAGAAAAAATACTTAACTGCTATGCAATGATCTCTCTTTCAAAACGTTTATTATTCACAATATCTAAGAACATATTTTGTTACTTTTGGATATTTGGATTCAGCATTATAGCAACATTGGTTCAGTTGTAGGAAACAAAAGGTAATTTTATGTAGTTTTGCAATTGGAAAGCTGTTCCCAATGGGTTCCACAGGCTCAGTACTAGGTCTTCTGAGTTTTATGGTGTATATATTAACAATTTGGACATAAATGTGGGGAATATGATCAACAAGCTTTGAGAGAACATAATCATTGGACACGTAGTTCATAATGAGAGGGTTAGCCTTTAAACTGCAGGTGGATTCCAATGCACTGGTTGGGTGGACAAGAACAATGCAGATCATAAGTTGGTTGAGATAGCATATGAAAGCCTTTCCTTATTTAGCAGAGATCTGGAATACAATGAGATTATGCTGGAACTGTATATATCATTAGTTAGGTTACAGCTTGAGTACTGTGTGCAGTTCTGATCACCTCAATAAAGAAAAGATGTACAGTATTAAAAAGAGGACAGAAGATTTGAGGATGTTGTTGGGTTTTGAAAACCAACAGCTATAAGAGATTGTATCCAATGTGGTGGGACAGTAGAGAAATCTTGATGTACAAAATTGTGGAGGGCCTAGGCAATGTCTGTGAATCACCTATTATGTTAGAAGGGATTGGGGACATAGATTTAAAATAATACTGAGGGGAGAGGTGGAAAACCTGAATTCCCTGTACTTTTATTTCTTTAACTAGTCTGCCATGTGGGACATTGTCCAAAATTCAGGTTCCTACTGTTACCACATTTGCAATAAGTTAACTATTTTTGATTTACCGGCACCACATGATCTTAGTGCATGCTGGAATACAAATTTTAAATTTGCTCATGAAAGTATGTTAAGTAAGGAAACCTACCACCCTGAACTTTATTTGCAACTCTTGGCTACCCTGAAAGTGACCTAGCAAGTTATTCAGTCATATACATTCCTTGTGAATTGATCATAAATGCCTGTCTAGCCATTCATGTACACATACTAAGGAATAAAAGAAAACTACAAAACTAGATGCTTCGTAAGCCAATTCCTCATTCCTGATGAAGGACTTTTGCCTGAAACGTCGACTCTCCTGCTCTTGGATGTTCCCTGACCTGCTGTGCTTTTCCAGCATCTCTCACTCAACTCTAATCTCCAGCATCTCCAGTCCTCATTTTTGGCTCCGTAAACCAAGCTTTACCCCTGCAGCTATGACACAGGGATCTACTTGACGTTGGTTGGAATTGTTCCTAAATGCTAATAAACAGAATAACCATTACCCTTCTCCCAATTATTATCAAACTGCTATGTAGCAAGAGTACTACTATATTGTACCTATATCTCAGTGCTGAGCATTCATTACTTCCTTGCGCCAATTTAATAAAAGCTTGGTGAAGAGATTTACTGAAAATCTAAACTGACCAATTTATTTTTTTTTTAACTGTTGTCATGTAGGCCCTTTAAGTTTTGTTTCCATTATTGTATGCTGACTTTTGTTCTTGTGTGGAATGTGAGCATGGCTGACATGGGGTGGGGGAAAGAGACGTGGTGGACAAATACAATGATCATTGAGTGGCACCATATCAAAGCATTTTTTATAGAAATTTATAGAATCCCTACAGTGTGGAAACAGGCCAGTTGGCCCAACAAGCCCTCACTGACCCTCCAAAGAGGATCCCACCTGGACCCATTCCCCCAACCTATTACTCTATATTTCCCATGACTAATGCAGCTAACCTGCACACTCCTGAACACTAAGCAATTTAGGATGGCCAATTCACCTGACCTGCATATCTTTGGACTGTGGGAGGAATCTCTCTCTGTCTGTCTCGCTCTCGGTGTCTGTCTCGCTCTCGGTGTCTGTCTCGCTCTCGGTGTCTCGCGCTCCTTCAGTTATAGGACATTTATGAGATTATGTTTGAAATGTTTTGTGTAGTTTGGTTTCTTTATTGAAGGAATAATGTAATTGCATTAAAGGAGGTCCAGAAGAGGTGTACTAGACTGATGCCTGGAATGATATGTACACCCTGGGCTTGTTTTTGCTGGAGATTGAGTGAGGGGTGACTTGAATGAAATGTGCAAGACTGGCTGTTGAGGTGGTGTTATGGTCACACTAGTTTTGGACTAAAAGTGTAGGTTCGAGTCCCACGAACTCAGTGCAATTGATTTTAAAGAAATTTTATAAGATCTTGGACAGCCTAGACAAGGTAGACATGACAGTTATTCTTCTTGCAGTTGAGTCCAAAATAGGAATCATTACTTTAA